>NC_081414.1:271728572-272028572 GCF_030272615.1 Cryptomeria japonica
GTGTTCAATGGTAAGGATTGAACCGACTGAATTGCTTAACCTAAATGCTTAAGGTTTAGGGTTTATGCTACCGACCTATCTGTTTCCTATAAGGTCGATGTTGTTTTTCATGTTGAGGTTGT
The DNA here is from genome assembly GCF_030272615.1 of Cryptomeria japonica. Lineage (NCBI taxonomy): Eukaryota > Viridiplantae > Streptophyta > Pinopsida > Cupressales > Cupressaceae > Cryptomeria > Cryptomeria japonica. The sequence goes on from NC_081414.1 coordinate 271,728,695, forward strand.
TGGCAAATGTTGTGTGTGTATCTAAGTGCAAAGATACGTGATTCTTGCCAGACTGGATAAGAGAATAGATACCTGCAGAGTGTGAGTGCAGAAGGAAGGAACTAAAGCGGATCTGCATTAGCATTGAGTGTTGTTACCAGATCATTGTAATACCTGTTGACCTCTAACCACTTCAACAGTTGGAAAATCCCTTAACAGGGTAGCTTTAACCGACTTGCTATAAATCCTTTAACAGGGTGACTCAAAATCATTGAGTTCAAAAAATCCTCTAACAAGGTAACCTTTAACAGGGTTTAATCCTTAACCGGGTATTTTAGCCATCCCTTAACTGGGTGATCCCTAGCAGGATCAGTTCCTAACAGAACCTATTGTAAAGTCTCTAATCGAACTAGGCTCCTAATAGAGTGGACTTCATAAGGGTTCAAAGAACAGCTTGTGGGTATTCATCCCCACCATGGTTTTTCCCAGTTGGGTTTCCACGTGAAAAAATATGTGTGTTATGTGTGATGCTTTTCATGTGATGCTTTGTTATTCTCTGTTAAGCGGTAAAGCATGTTGAACTAGTAAGTCATTACATTTCTGTTGTAGTATTACTAGTGTATGCATATGGGTGAAGTGGAAATAAGATGTTAGATTGTCTGGAAAGTTGAGTTACCAGTTTATGTCTTTCACTGTGCTTAACTGGTAGTAATCTGGTTTAGACCGGTGTTATTGCTTGCCAGTCAAAGTGCAGGGTTCTCAGTCAAACTGGTTCAAGGAAAAATGTTTTTATCAGTACGGATTCACCTCCCCCCCCTCTCAATACCGGTTTGGTACTAACTGTTCATCATTGATTCATTAGTTATATATAAATTATGGCTTTATCAACTATCAAGCATTATAGAAGCACTTCCACAACACATAGAATGCACTAGTAGGAAAAATTGAGCATTCCTTATCTAATGCTCTAAACGCACTTCAACTCTTGTGTTTTATTCAACCATCTAAACACACCATTACAATATTCAATACTCTAAATGAACCGGTACAATTTTTATTTTTATTGCAAGGTTGAGATACCATTTTCCTAACATAGGAGTGGTTTATGGTGCATGAGAAGTTGTGTTTAGTTTCAGTGGAGTTTTGACAATGATATTGTTCACGATGCCATGTATAACTCAATACCACTTTCAATGAGAGTTTTATGCAATTTTATAATGTGTTGTATCTTCTTTTTTTTCAGAGTTGTGTAGTTATAATGTGTAGTGATCCATGGATAATCGTTGATCAGAAGATGAAGGATGTGGAGGTCTTGGATTCTACCTTTAGATTGCAGTGAGTGTTTAAAACCTTTATTTTTATTGACAAAGGATGTGTATGTTAGAATTCGTGAAATTCGAATCCCATAAGCCCAATTGTCTTCTGCAAGAATACCTGTCACACATAAAGAGAGAATTGAACAATAAAGAATAATTGAATACAATTAACAATAATTGAATGTATTGCTTTGAAATTGCTTGATTGCTTGAGTTACAATGAAGGATATGACATCCTTATAAATAAATCTAACTCTAAAGATAGAAACCCTAAATGGTGGAGTCTACAAGATACACTGAGAGTTTGAAACACAATGCACGAATCAATCATGTATGCACAAATAACATAATAGACTAATTAATGCATGAAACTCTCAAAAATCTAAACATAGTTTTCTTTTTCCTAGTTTGCATTATGCATGGAGATAAATATTAATTAATTATTTGTAATTAATTAATTAATTAAATAATAAATTATTTAGTGAATTAATGCAATTAAGTGAATAATTAATATATAAATTATTTATTCCAATAGTGTAGTTGTATCTTCATGGTTTGGAGATCATGGTTTGATTGTTCCCTTTGAGAGCTCTTGGTGTTGAGTTCTTTGATTGTGTTGGGGACACAAAGGATCTTCAGTTAGGAGATGGTTATCATGATGACTTGAGAGCTTGGTTACATGGTTCAATGAGATCTTTGGTAGTTGTAGACACCTAAAAATGTCTCATTGATCATGTACTAATTACTCGTCTAATTGATTAAATAATTCTTTAATTATTTAATTAAATTAATTAATCTTATTCTTCTAAATTCATATTTCTGCATCATATTACTAATTATCCTATTTCAATTTATGTTCCTCATCAATTAATCATTTAACCCTTTTTCTAAATATTATTATTTAATTAATTATAATTTAATTCCTTTAATTGAATAATCTTTATTTTTTTATTTAAATTTAATTTCTAAATAATTAAATAATTTCTTTAAATTATTTAATTAGCTAATTCATTCTTCAATTCCAAATCCCCAAATTCTAATTTCGTCAATTTCAATATTCTTCTAATTCAAATTTGAATTTCCCCAAATTCTAATTTCGTCTAATTTCATTTATTCTTCTAATTCAAATTCAAATTTGAATTTCCCCTAATTCCAATTTCATCTAATTTCAAATACATGTGAATTTCATTTTCATGATTTCGAAAATCAAATTCAAAGACATTCAAAAATAAAACTCAATGTATAAATCAAATTCTAAATAAATTCAAAGATTAAATTGAATTTAAATAATTCAATTCTCATGCAAAGATTACATTGAAAATCTAAATCAAGTTCAAGAACATGCAAATCAAAATTGAACTTCAAATAAAATATCCTACAACACATGCTAAATTTACGACTAATTGATCAATTCAATTAATTGATTAATTAAATCATTTTCTCAATTATCCTCCAATCATTCTTTTTCTATCTTCCAATTAGCTTTTTTCTGAAAAGCGTTCAAATAGTTAACTCAATCATTTTTTTTCTATGTTCAAATCAATTTTTTTCTAACATGTCATCAATTAGTTAACTCAATTATCTATTTAGTCTATTCATTTATCCATTCAATCTATCGAGTTCCACCTCTGAATCAACAGTTCAACTATCAATCAAATTTTTAGCTCACTCTAGTTCCACCTCTTATTCAATCTTCTCCAAAAATCTATAAATTCAGCATCAATTCTCCATTTTCAACAATCATGAACTTCAAATCTTTGTGCCATCTTTATGTAGGTTAGCAACACAATATCTGAGAGCCACCATCATTACTCAAAGAAGATAAGGACAATGGAAGTGAATTGCATCTATGGAATAGAGAGTTTTGATTGATTATTTTATAGCCCTATTGTCTATTGATTTATTTAGAATTCATTAACTAGTTGAGGATTCATGATTTCCTATTTGTTTCTAGTTAGCCATGATGAATTTCATAGATAAACATTTGGTGAACTCAACGTGAATCTAAAACTGATTATCTTTTGTTTTTGTTTTTCGTGTTTTTTGCAGGTTACATGTTCTATATGGATTTTCACAGGCACAAATAATTATTTCATATTCGTTCAAACACTGGGTCGCATTAGTCCTGATAGAAATTCGCATCTGTGTGCACAAAAATTCACATTCGTCCTTTCATCATATAACATTTGTTCTATCTGCATTTCACATTCGTCGTAGTATATTTTACATTTAGAATTGTTAAGTTAGGTCTTTTAGTTTATTCATCCAAGGTCGTTATTCAGTTTTCTGTCTATTTCTGTGTCTAATTTCTCAAAATTTTGGATTTTTCATATTACTTTTATATATTGATTAACATGTATCAGATCTTATGGCTTCAAAAGTAATATTCGGGATTTCAAGGTCTAGGAGGAAAGCAGAAAAGAGAAGACAACATAAGGATTTCCAGAGAGCATTAAAGGCATAGTTGCAAGAAAGAGTCCAAAAACTATGAAATTGCCTTTTATCGCTATTGTAAGACTGTCCTTGGCTATATTAAAAAATACCAAACAATACAGGGAACCACATTAAGATTCTAAATTCTCTGATTTCTGTTATTTCTCTGTTTTTTTGTAGGTTTTTAAAATTTTCTTTTTTGTTTTTGTGTCACATTCATGCAGATATGGTTTTGCATTCGCCTTAATAGTAATTCAAATTAGTATTGTTAGTAATTCACATCCACTCTGATAGGATTTCACATTCATTTAAATAGTATGTCACACTCGTTTGTTAAAACAGGAGGCTCTCTGTTTCTGAGTTTTTCTATTTTTCTCTAGTTTTCTAGTTTTACAAAAAAATTGTTTGTGGTGTGTGGCAAAGGAAAATAGAGAAGGCTCAATTGGTCTGAGATCTTTTGAAACTACTAATATTTTGATTGTAGGATCTCATAGACTTTAATTCACTTTTGGATTTGGTGCTTAAAATTAACATGCATGATTTCACTTTTGGATTTGGTGTTTAAAATTGACGTGCATGATCTCACTTTTGGATTTGGTGCTTAAAATTGACATGAGATGCAAGTAAAATTAACATGCAATACAAATATCACATTTAGACTTTGGTGTTTAAAATTGACAAGAACATGTGTATTTTGCACCTTAATTTTGGGTTCTAAAATAGATGTGAATCTGTCTTTTGATTAGACTACCTCACACATTGCAATATTTTAAAGGAAAATAAATTTTTTTTTGTGTCTGGAGTGGTCTCATTGCTAACACACATTATCCTCTCCCCTAGTTTTCGTGGACCTGGGTGCAAGAGAAAACTGTTAGCAACACTCAAATTTTATTTTTAGTAGTTGAGGGGTATCTTTGACTAGGGATTTCATCACCCCACAGAGGTACTTTGAATTGAGATGTGTTGGGGATATCATCTCTCCCAGCGTACTCTCGAGCGGGTTTTTTGAGCTGCTATATAAATATACTAGTCAGGCGACTGGAGTGTTTAGTGAATTCAATGTATGTAGAGGCCTTCTTTGCATTGATAAGCTCAACTAAAGCCTTAAGTGACTTACTTTGAGCATACATCATTGGATCGGGACCGCTCAAAATTATACTAAGAACCAAATTAGTAGCCCAAATCCCACATTTGATGATTCAGGGAGTGCTAATCGTACCTCGTAGATACCCTTCATGTACCTTGCATTATGAGACATAAATCCCTTGATGATAAGATCTTCAAATCTTTGGGGTAAGAAAAATTGGCATGCCCGAGAAGTGTGTGTTATGGAGTGGAGCTAGTGCTGCCAGATTGGAATGTGAACCATTGTTATTTCGTAAGTGCCTCATTGGATGGTTTCAAATTTCCAGCCTAGGCTTTGTTTACTGTGTTTTTTTGTGTATCGCTCATGTTGAACTAGTATTGAGTCAATTTTTGGGCTAATTTAGACCCTTCACCTTGAGTTACTTTGATTCGTAGAGTTTGTCAGAACACAATTCAATTGGCCATACTTATTTGTACACAATGTTCACAAAATTGACAAAACTGGTTAGTCCAAACAAAGTTACCTTGACAAAGAGTTCATTCAAAATAAACAAACATAACAAACAAAGGTCCCCCAATTACAAAACATAAACATTTTATTTTTTATGATCATGGGTCCATAGTCCTTATTTAGGTCCTCATTATTATCCTCATTATCATCCTCTTTTTTCACTTAGCTTAAAGTCCTCATATCAGTCCTTGCATAGTCCGTTACATAGACCTCATATTGCATCATTTTGGCATAGGTCCTTACATAATCTACACTTACGTTTATCATAGTTTTTCACTAGTTGCATAGTCATTATAGGAGTCATAGGAATGTGTCAAAATGGGTCTACCAGGTGATGGTTTATTCCCATTTGAACAACCTAATTTGCGACCAAACGACGATTGAAGAGAAATCCTTGACGACTTGGACAACTTGGCTTGGGAATTAAAAACTAGTGCACCCCAATATATAAGAGTTGAATATGAAATAAATCAAGAATATAAGAAGGCTCGCATAATTGATAGAGAGATTTTACAAGAACTCCTTCAAGAAGAGCTTGAAAGGCTCACATTACAACAACAACGTTCTCAACAAGCGCCCCAACAAATTCCCTATACTAATCCTCAGTAGGGTCATTATAGTCTGCATACATTATAGTCCTCTAGTCTTGAGTCTCACACTTACAACCTAGGTGCATCACAGTCTTGCATAAGTCTTAGCATTATCATTAGTGTCATTAATACCCATAACTAGGTCACAAAAAGAAAAGAATAAAATGGATCCAAACAATGACCCTTTGTTCAATCCTAATTGGAATATGGATGTCTCAAATAGTCAAACCCGCAGAAATACAACAATACTTGGAAACATTTACACTATGCATTCGATAGAGGAGGTTCAATAAAACTTGACACGCGAGGAAATTGAGGTTTCCCAACAAGATTTGTAGGTCCTCATGATTCTAAATGCGCTTATTAACAATGTCAGGGATATATATCTTACCCTATTGTTACAAAACGATGCCAAGTTACCTCAAAATTTTGACATCACAATGACCTTACCACCAAGAGTTACCTTAAGTCAAAATGTTAGTCAAACATAAGATACAACTTCTACTCAACCCAAAATGCTACTCAAAGTACCAAATCTTATCAACCCAAGCAGCAATGGCTTCAAGTAAAAGTTCCCAATTTGGCATGGGATCATCCAATATAAACGCTACCACTCAAACACCTACCAGTGTCAATGCACAAAATACACCAACTGTAACAAATGCCTCTACATAGAGTTAGACATAAGTACCTCATATATCGAATCCTACTTGTAGTATGAATCAACCTCCAATTTCTGTATCACTGGGATCAACATATAGTCACCAGAAAGTGAACCCAAATCCCACTAGCTCATTTGGCACAACCCAGCCAAATGTTAAAATGCGATTTTCTTATTTTACTCTACTTGGTGGGATTCAAAACACACAAAGTTATAACTATGGTACATTTCAACAATCCCCTAAATACATAAGTACAAATCCATTCATTGGAAATACATACATACCAACTGCATCATTAACTCAAACAAAAATCATGTCTCAACAAGTGCAAAATCTTCAACAACAGATGACGAACATGCAATCAAGAAATGACAAGAAAAAATATACTATACAAGACTTACGTTCATTTCCTTTTGATCACACACTATACATGTCATCTTTTCCTCCCCACTTTGAAACACCAAAATTTGATAGATACAAAGGAAAAGGGGTTCCTAGAGATCATATCAGAGAGTTTTTCACCACTTGTATTGAGGTTGCATATGAAGATACATACTTAATGAGATTGTTTCCCAAGAGTCTTGGAGGTTCAACTTTAGAATGGTTCTCACATCTCCCACCAAAGATTACATCATGGGGTGAGCTAGCTGAACAGTTTATAGCAAACTTCTGACACAATATTGATACCCTAGTCACTTTGATGGATCTATGTACTACATGAAAAAAATAAAATGACTTTTCATCCTTTCTACAACGGTGGAGATCTCTATACCGCAGATGCTCGAGTCATGTTCCCGAAATTGGACAAGTTGACATTTTCACAGAAAATCAATACCTTAGCTCAAGTATATACAAATGTAGTGTCTTACCTGATTCAAACAAATCATAGAAAGGGCCCTAAAATGTGAGAAGGGACTTATAGAACAAGGCATTCTAAAATACAATGGTACAATTAATAATGCAAATAATGAAAAACTAAGGTTTTGGTCCAAAAACAAGAATGTGACCAATGATGGTGTTGTGGACACTTGCATAGTAAACAAAGATCAACCAGTGATATCATTACAAGGACCAATTCAATCACCAGTGGTAAACAAAAATCAGTCTCAGGATAACATCGTACTCTCAACAAATGCTAATACAATGTAATCTACAAAATACAAGGTTTCCAAGGGTCAACACCCCAAGAATAAATTATACACCACTTGGAGAACTGATTGAGTCTGTATTAAAGAAATTGATACAAACTATGTGATCACATTACTAGAAATCAAAGTATATGAACCAGGTCCATTCAAACCAATGTGGTGGAATGCCAACGACTTCTGTGATTACCATCACACAAAGGGCCATAAGACAACAAGTTGCTACAAATTGAAAAACTTGATTCAGGACCTTATAGACTAGGGAGACATCATAGTGGCCACCAAAAAAGGATCAACAAATACAAATCATATTATCTTTAAGGATCATTTTGTTAAGCATGAAAAGGGCAAAGCTTCTGGCTTAGGAATACAAGACAATACTGCAAATTATACCAAGGTCACGTACGACTATACCATCAATACTATTAGTGGAGGAGATGAGATAGTTGCTACCATCACTATAAACCCAAGGGATAGGGAGTGTGCAGTAGTCACAGGCCAGTCAAAAGTTACATTACAAGAGGTACAATCTAATTCTCCTCCAACAACAGGAAGTTACAATGTGGTTGATCGGTTGAAAAAGACCCCTGCACAGATATCGCTTTTTGAGTTGCTACAAATATTGCCAAATAACATAGCTATTTTAAATAAGGCTCTTCAAGATTTAGTTGTTTCACTGGATATAGATAAAAACACTTTCCAATCCATGGTGGGAAATTTGGCTACTTCTACCCGTATTGCTTTCACAAAGAGAGATGTTCCTACAGACAAGCCTTTACATAATGATCCTCTACACCTAGAAGTGTATATACATACGAAAAAGGTTAGAAGAGTATTGATAGATGGAGGAGCTGGTCTCAACATATCTACACTCAATTTGATTGAAGTATTGGGCTATTCTAAGTTTCATATCGATCCCACAAAGAGAATAAACATCAAAGCATATGATGATGAAGAACGCCCGTCAAAAGGTGTGGTTGCTCTACCAGTACAAGTAGGACCTATTACAATTGATGTTACATTCTAAGTATTGGATAGAGAACTTGGTTATAACATGTTTCTCAGGCACCCATGGATTCATGCCATGTGGGTCGTGCCATCGATGTTTCACCAATGTGTCAAATTCCCATATAAATGCATTGAGATCACCATACATGGTGATCCGGACCCCTTCCAACATTGTAATTATTTGAAGGCAAGTGTTGATAACCAAGTACCTATTAATCAAGTAGCTTCGCTCACATGACAATTAGAGTCATTAGCAATCATCAATACACAAACTTCTACACCTTGTATACCTTTGACACCTTCTTTGCAAATCAAACAAGTAGGATGTGGGGAGTATTCTATTGAAAAGGCACCAACAGTTAGGAAATTATCTCTCTCTCCAAGATATTTTGGGAAACGTCAATCTACTCTAAGTAGACAAGACAAAGGGAAATTGATAGTTAGATATTCAAACTCATGCTCATTCATTAGATGGGGATATTTATAGGAAGAATCGCTAGATGAGGATGTGAACCAATGGATATAGAAAGAAGAGGATGACATGACTATAGTCAAGCTTCCTTTGGATCAATATGAAAAATGGCTTCAAAATGTTGTAGAAACATGGCTATGATGGTACAACAGGTTCGGGACCACAAAGACAAGGAAGAATAGAACCTATTTTACCTCCGAAAAATCCAAAAAATCAAGTTTTGGGATACAAACACATAACAAAAGGATCAAAGGCTAGACAACATACACTAGATATATTAAATAGACCTACATAGAATTTCAAATCAACACCTCAAAGAAATCCTTCAATGGTGGTGTTTGTCCTATCATCTCAAAGAAGTGAATTAACTGAAGACGACCCTACTAATGAGTTAGTTGTTAAGAGCTTCCAACTCTTTACCCAAGATACTAATATAGCACTATCCAACAACGTGGAACTTGCAACATCTTCACAGGCCAACATGGTGACAGAAATGGGTCTAGGGCCAACAAGCGATTCAACTATAGAAAGACTAGAATGCTTTATTCCAGAAATAAGGATTTTCTCTACCATAGAACAAGGATCTACAAGTCATAGCAATGTCCCACTTTCTGTCAATACTATTGAAACGTCTATGTCTCCTATTGAGGGAGTTGATGAACTATTAAATGAAGAAGGATTAGAAATTGGGACATACATTAAAAGCATAACTAACTCTCATGATTATGAATTCTTATATAGTCATAGTTGTAGCACATATTCAACATATAGAGCTTATGACAATCAACCACCTATGGATGATGACATTATATATGAAGATAGAGAACTGGATCTAGTGTCAATAAAGTATGTTTATGATAGCTCAGTATGCACGATATCAACAACACCTCACACAGAAGAAAGAAAGGATCCGTGTCTTATCCATCCACACTTAATTGACTGGGGGCAAGAGGAACCACCGTATTTGGATTGGTTTAAAAATGATGAAGCTATAGCAGAGTTAGTGGGTGTTAGAGATGGATTTCCCTATGATGATCATAAAGATGGATTTGCAATAGACTTGGACCAGACAACATACTTTGGAGAAGCAAGCTCCTCTACATCACAAGATCATGATGAAATAGATACAAGAAAAAGAAGGCTAGATGATCTTCCCATCAACCAAGAAAGTTTTGCATTACTTATTGAAACGACAGAAGAAGTAAATATGGGAGAAACTGAAGTTGTACATAAGATACACTTGGTTGAACCATTGAATCTTAAAGAGAAAGATAAATTCATTAAGTTCTTCAAGCAAAGGCCCATCAACTTTTATTGGTCTTATGCAAACATGCTTGGTCTAGATCCATAATTAGTTCTACATCATTTATCACCGTTGCTAGGAATCAAGCCATATAAATAGAAGCTCCGCAAGATGCATCCATAGATTGCACTGCTAGTAAAGGTGGAATTACAAAATCTATTAGACATGGGATTCATAAGACCCATAGAATATGTAGAATGGATATCAAATCTAGCACCTGAAACCAAAATTTTGCTACACCTAAATTTGGTGACCTCTTTATATTGATGAAATGTTAATTGGCTTAATTAAAACAACAAAGTGTAAAAAGGGTTTTAAAAGCAACGATCATGTTTCAATCATATCTAAAAATTTATGATATGGGTTTTTGCAATTTTTACACAAAAATTAGAAGACTTCAAGGAGAAAAAACCCATTAAATTTTGTGTAAACTTAGTTTGTAGTTTTCTAGAAACCTTCACCGCAAAATAAAAGAACTTGATTTTCAGTTTCAACAGTTCAAAATCAGTTTGGGTTAGTTTTCACCTCAGTTTTGCATGCTTTTCATCAAATTCAACCCAAGGAGAATCATTCATGCAATTGATAGATATTTCAAGGTGGAAGATCAAGTTCAAACTATTGGTTGTTCTTAATTAAGTTATGTTTAAAAAAAGAAGAGAGTTATTAGATTTAATATTTTATTTTATTATTTATTGACATTAATAAGTAGATTATTTCAACAAATATTAAAATAAAATTATTATAAGAAAAATAAATAATTTATTTTAGCACTTAAAAACAAAACGAATCATTTTATATTTTAAGTGTTAAAATAAAATAATTTTAAAGAAAGAAGATAAAAGGAAATAAATAATTTATTTTAGCACTTAAATATAAAACGAATTGTTTTATATTTTAAGTATTAAAATAAATTATTTCAAGAGATAAAGGGACAGTGCTATTTTTGGCATCATGACATGCAGAGTTTTAGTAAAGGGGGTGTTTCTTTTTTAGCGCTATTTTTGGCTCAAGGTTTCATGTAGGATTTTTCAAAAAAAGGATGGTTTTTCAGATTGATTGTTTTTAGTAGAGTTGACAGTTCTATATTTGGCAGGAGGGTGTCTTTTTCATGCAGTTTGAGTTGGAGGCCTATTTTCAGCATCAAGAGCTATTTTTGGCAAAGTTTTGCATGAGTTTTTAATGCCATTTTGGGCAAATCCGCCAAAAGGCTTTTTCTCATGCAGTTTTTCATATTAGGGTTTCAGGATGCAGATTTCTTTAGCTTCTCTTCTATATATTCTCTCTCTTATTCATTATTAGGGAGTTCTTTCTTTCCTCAACTTGAATGTGGACTATTTTCAAACCCTTTCATGCTTAAGGAATGCATTGTAGCTCACTTTTATGATATTGTAACAACAACATTCCTTTATTTTCAATAAAATAGTAGCAGATTCCTTTTTGATACTTCTTATGTTGTGTTGTTGAATGAAAGATACTAATGATTTTTATGTGATTTTTTCTTTGAATCCTTTAATGTTGTCTCTTTCAAGCAGTATTATTTTAGGAGGATACATGGTTAATGTAGGCCATAGTTTGTGTAATTTGATTTTGATGGGTTTGTAGTTGTGAAGATAATTTATTTTCCTTCAAGCAAGCTTTCTTATCAAGCCCTTTCTATGAAATATTTATGTATTTACATGTTCAGTTGAGTTGTGAAACTTTCAAAGTTATTTGTTGAAGATTTTGTGAGTTAAGTTGTTGTAGGTTTCAAAAGCAATATTTGGTGCATCACCTCATAGGATAGTTAATTTTAGTATTCCTTCTATCCATTTTCCCAACAGATCATTAGACAGGAAGCCGACCTGATCTGCAGAGGTCTACTTTCATGATAGGCATACCCACATACCTGAAAGTATTCCCATGTTTCACAGAATTGATGGGTTTTATACTTAGCATATCAGGTGTAATCTTTCATGACAATAGTACCAATGACTAAACCTACTTGGGGTATAAGAATCTGCACAGATTTCAGAGATCTGGATAAAGCTTGTCTTAAGGATGACTTCCCACTGCCCAATATAGACATGATAGTCAACTTAACTACTGGAAATGAAATGTTGTCACTCATGGATGGTTTTTCGGGCTATAATCAAATCAGAATTGCCCTAGACGACCAACACAAGAAAACATTCACCTATCCTTGGGATCCTATTGTTGGAATGTCATGCCTTTCGGTCTCAAGAATGCTGGTGCAACATATCAAAGGGCAATGACAAAATTGTTCTATGACATGACATCATGGAAGACTATGTGGATGATATATTAGCAAAATCCAGAACCAAAGAAGGTCAGCTACATGATCTTGCCAAAATATTTGACAGACTGGAATAGTACAAAGTCAAACTCAATCCAAAGAAGTGTGTGTTTGGTGTCACAAATGGTAAACTTATGGGTTTCATTCTTTCTAACAAAGGCATTAAGGCAGATCTCTCAAAGGTAAAAGAAATTCTTGAAATGCCAACACCATCTACACTCAAGCAGTTAAGGGGATTGCAAGGAAGATTACAATCAATAAGAAGATTTATTGCATAGCTAGCTGACAAGTGCCATCCATTCCAACACTTATTGAAGAAAGGAGTCACCTTCAAGTGGACAGATTAGTGCCAGGAAGCATTCCAAATATTGAAAGACTGTCTCTTGACAACATCGATTATAGTTCCACCAATTCCAGGAAAACCTTTACTGTTGTATATATCAGCGACAAATTCATCTTTGGTATCTCTCTTGGCACAAAATAATGACCAAGGGAAAGAAAGAGCTATCTACTATATTAGTAAAACACTTATTGGATATGAGCTCAACTATATTACCATAAAACAAGCATGTTTAGCAATGATCTTCACATCCAAAAAGCTTAGGCACTATATGGTGAGTCATAAAGTTCAACTCATTGCACACATTGATCCCCTTAAGTACCTTCTAATCAGAGCAACACTAACTGAAAGACTTGCCAAGTGGGTCATGATTTTGAGTGAGTTTGACATAGAGTACATGGAAAGAAAGGCGATCAAGGGTCATATTATAGTACATCAATTGGCAGAAGCTCCTTTACAAGACAATCACCCTCTATTGACATATTTTCTTGATGAATCTATGTTCACATTGACAACATCCACTAGTTGGAAATTGTACTTTGATGGTTCCTACACAAATCATGGAGCAGGTGCTAGAATTATCTTTATCACTCCTTAGGGCGATTCAATTTCTAAGTCATTCAGAATCAACTTTCCTTGCATAAATAATATCACTGAATATGAGGCTCTCATCATAGGACTTCACATCGCCATACAGTGGAAGAAAAAAGAGCTACAGGTTTATGGTTATTGCCAGCTAACCGTCAATCAAGTCAATGATGATTATAACACTAAAGATGATAAACTAACGCCTTATAAGAAGATGGTAGAAGATTTCAAGAAGCACTTCAGCCACATCACTTTTGAGTAGATTCTAAGGATGCAAAACAGGACAACTGATGCAATGGCTATAGTAGCGTTTGTCCTAGACATGTCAAACAATGAAACTCAATTCAAGTTCTTAGTAGAATAATTGATGGTAGCAACATATGAGATTCCATCATTTAAATATGTGTGTATAATTATGGGTCATGAATCCCCATGGTATAATGAGATATACACATACTTACATGAACAATACATGTATCCTGACTTATCAAGAAATCAAAGAAAAACTCTCATTCATCAGGCATCCATACATGCCATCATGGCTGACACATTGTATAGAAAGAGCCTAGATGGAATGCTTCTTCAATGTCTAAATTATGAAGAAGCACAACTTACCTTAAAAGAGGTACATGATGGGATTTGTGGTGTACATTCCAGTGGTCCTGCACTAGCAAAGAAACTACTAAGAACTGGATATTACTGGCCTACTATGGAAAAAGGGTGCCTATAAATATGTTCAAAAATATAGACAGTGCCAGATACACAAAGATTTGATTCATGCACCTTCTCAGGACCTTCAAACTATCACATCACCATAGCCGTTCTCACAGTGAGGACTAGATCTTGTTGGCAAAATTAATCCTACTTCTTCCAATGGATGCAAGTTCATTCTTACTGCCATAAATTATTTCACCAAGTGGGTCAAGTAAATCCCTCTAACATACACCACTGGTAAGCAGATAGAAAAATTCATGCTTAACTATATCATCTGCAGATATGGAGTCCCAATGTGTATAGTAACCGATAATAGATGTTCGTTCAAGAATCAAGAAATGCATGAACTATATGATCAATTCCAGATACAATGGAGATTTGCAACTCCCTATTACCCACATAGTAATGGTCAAGCAGAGGCAACCAATTAAACAATACTAGAAATCTTAAAGAAAGTTTTCAATGAAGTAGGACGTGATAGGCATCTACAGTTGAATCCCACAATATGGGCATACAGAACAAGTGTTTGTACAACTACATGCACTACACCATACAACTTGGTCTATGGTTCAAAAGCTATCTACCAATTGAGATAGAATTACCATCACTAAGAGTCTCCTTGAAACACATCATATCAGAGGAAGACTACAAAGTTGCAAGACTCAAAGAGCTAGAACTGTTAGATGAAAAGCAATAGAGTGCCCTGAATCACTTGCAAGGATATCAAAACATACTAAGAAGAAGCTACAATAAAAGAGTAAGATTGGAGAAACTTTTAGGTGGGAGATCTAGTCCTCAAAGAGGATCAAAGGAACCTAGCAAAGCAGGACA
Source organism: Cryptomeria japonica (assembly GCF_030272615.1). Lineage (NCBI taxonomy): Eukaryota > Viridiplantae > Streptophyta > Pinopsida > Cupressales > Cupressaceae > Cryptomeria > Cryptomeria japonica. The sequence goes on from NC_081414.1 coordinate 271,743,966, forward strand.
AACAAGGCAAGTTTGAACCAAATTGGTTGGGTCCTTTCATAATAACAAGGGTTGTTGGCAATGATGCTTATAACTTGACTACCATGGATGGAGATCCACTCCTTGATCCCATGAATAGCATGCACCTTAAACACTATTACATCTAATAACAAAGTAGTTTATGTTCCCTTTTCAATGCATTTCTGCATATCTTTCCTAAGCATTGTATTGTATATCATTTTGCTTTCAAAGTTGCATCATAGTCGCATCATAACTTGCATCTTCATAGCATATAGTAATATTTTTTGCATATAGCTGCACCAATAAAACAAGACGACTGTCTCAATTAAATCACCTGTCTACACATGAAAGAAGCAAAGGCTATCTCATTTCTTAGATACTTGGACATGAAGTTTTCAAAACCTAAGTTTAATCATCTTCAACATCACCTTGTGGTTAGGATTTATCTATGGTTGGGTAGAAGTTTCACCGTTGTGCCTTGTCTCCCAAGTCTATCTATTTCTATATCTCACACATTAATTATTTTCTCTAAATCATTGTAGAAACCCGGTTGATCATATGACTAGTGAAAAATCCAAAATTATGCTTCATTGTTGCTGCAATTGTCACCACCAGGTAGGTTTCATTACTTATAAGGCAAGACAAGAATAAAAAAGAAAATGGGCTATTCCTAATTACATATCAAAATATCAAGGCAAACAAGCAAAGATATATAACTAAAATATGATGCATACAAGTTCAATAAAAGCTTGGCTATGGGAACATATGAGTAACTCCATCAGGGTTATGAACGTCTATTGGCAATGGATCAATATTCAAGAGACTACAATGATAAACTCTTCGGGGCTATATATGCTTGCTATTAGAGAGGCTCTATCCAAGATGCTTTTAAAGTTAGAATAAAATACGTAGTTAGTCACATAGGATGCTAAGGGCCTCAAATGACCATAAGAGCTGGAATAAATTCAATTGCACACACATAGGCAAAAGAAGACCGAAAGTTTTTGGAATCAGTGGGGAACTTTTCTGTGTCTCCATTTATAAATCTTAGTCACTCAGTATGTTAAAGTGGGTGGTCCAAGGGTTCTTGATAATTGAATGAATGCCTATCTCTAAAATTCTTTATACCTTCAAAACAATCAGTGTATAAAGTGATAAACGCGGACAATCATCCTTGTCCAAATAGGAAATACATTTTCATCTTGCACATCATATTGCATAGCATAGATTCATATACAAAATTTCATCTTCTCCACGTGCATTGTCTTGATCATTATATCATAGCAAGCTAGTACACCAGGGGCATAACTGAAAAAATCCCTAAAAAAGCACAAAAAGTCTTGAAAAAATCCCTAAAAAGCATAAAAAGGTCCTAAAAAGAATCCCTAAGAAGCATAAAAAGTCATGAATAAATCAACCAAAAACATTCAAATACGATCTTGAAAAAATCAACCAAAAACATTCAAATATGATCCTGAGAAAAGCCGAAAAAGCTCTTGAAAAAGAACTAAAAATTGAAAACAATCAAAATCAATTAAAAACTTGCAATAAAATGTCTTGCAAGAATCAAACACCCTAGCAGATATCCAACAAATGCTTCACACAAAGTTAACAAAGGATACAACTATCTAATCAATAATCCACAATCAAACTGATCAAGCTGACTTATCAATCATATCAACTATCCATATCAAGTGATCATTATCTTGTCTTAAACAAAAGAGGATACACTCTAAATCAGATAGGTCAGTCTTAAACGGGGTCCACACTTTCTGAGATCAGACATTATCAACCATCACATTAGATAATCAAATCAAAGACACAGATCAATATGACTGCTAAATTTTGTCCTAGTCAGTCTTTGTCTTTTGTCATTTGGTGACAGGCCATGTTCCTTTACCTTGTGGTCATGTGTAGTGAAAAGGTTTTCATGTTGGATGGGTATTGACATCTTGGTTATATAGAGAAACACTAGCTATCTGGACTACAAATTGGAGACCTTATGTTGGGTTCATGGTGTTATCCTATGTTTACATAAAAGAACTATAAGATAAGCCACTGGCATCCTTATGAGTTGTGGAGTTGATATGTTTTGAATATGGTTTAAGCTCCTAGAAAACTTGGTTCTCCTATTGGGTTGCAATTTCCCTTCTTTTCAGTTGTTGGTTTTTAAATATGCGCTTATTCCATTATTCAGATGACATGTTTAATGTGAATATGTACATGTTTAAGTGGATTTTATATTTCTAGAGATGGGTTTATAGGTTTTGCATGTTAACTAAAATCCATGGTAAGATTATATTTAGGGTGTTCTGGATGAAGATAATTATAGTTTTGCATGGTTGTTTGGAAGGTTCTTATTGATCTATGGTTATTCTTATGTGGATTTGTTTGGAAAATTAGATCTAGCATTAATTAAGGTGTTTGAGTCTCCATATGTTATGCATAATTATCTCTATTATGCGTGATGCCTATGTGAGGTTGAATCTTTAGTTATTTGAGATTGGACATTGACTATGTATTTCTATTTGGATATGTTGCATATGTATTGACCTTGTAAATTATCTGATGAGGATTCAATTTCGTAGTCCTTGTTGTTGGTCACCATTATTATATTGGTACATTGATTGTAGTGAGAAAATGATTTTATGTGAGTACTTGATATAGTCATTCATTTGAATCTAGGATGTAAGGAAGTTAAATAGCTAAACAAATTCCAACACTAACCGTGAGAGGAGGGTAATGAAAAACTTTTATAGATCTTTATAACAATTATAGTAACTTATGGAAATAAACATAATTTATAATGCATAACATAACACAATCATTTACATGGGAAAAATCCTTGCAGGAGAAAAACTCCACACTCCAAAAGCTGCCCAATATATTCTTCAGAAATTAAAAAAATAGATTACATTATACTTGTAGAGAAATCTTGTCACAGGAGTATCCCCAATGGAGATCCAAAGATAATCAAATAGCTATCATACTCTAATAATACATCACACTGCATAGCCATAATACAATGCCCTTATAATATAGGGATGCCTTATAGGGATGATCAAGATTTACAATGATAATCTATACATAAAATGTGGCTTTATCAATTATCAAGAATTATAGAAGCACTTTCGTAGCACATAGAATGCACTTGTAGGAAAAATTGAGCATTCCTTATCCAATGCACTTCAACCCTTGTGTTTTATTCAACCATCTAAACACACCAGTACAATATTCAATACTCTAAACGAACCAATACAATTTTTATTTTATAACAAGGTTGAGACACCATTTTCCTAACATAAGAGTGGTTTATGGTGCATGAGAAGTTGTGTTCACTTTCAGTGAAGTTTTGACAATGATACTGTTCATGATGTCATGTATAACTCAGTACCACTTTCAATGGGATCCTTATGCAATTACATAATGTGTTGTATCTTCTTTATTTTCAAAGTTGTTTAGTTGTAGTGTGTAGTGATCCATGGATAATCTTTGATTAGAAGATGAAGGATATTTTGCAATGGGTGTTGGTGTCATGTGGAGCTCTTGGATTCTACCTTTAGATTGCAGCGAGTGTTTAAAACCTTTTTTTTTATTAACAAAGGATGTGTAGTTGTATCTTCTTGGTTTGGAGATCATGGTTTGATTGGTCCCTTTGAGAGCTCTTGGTGTTGATTTCTTTGATCATGTTGGAGTCACAAAGGATCTTCAGTTAGGAGATGGTTATCATGATGACTTGAGAGCTTGTTTACATGGTTGAATGAGATCTTGACAGTTGTAGACACCTAAAAATGTCTCATTGATCATGTACTAATTATTCATCTAGTTGATTAAATAATTCTTTAATTAAATTAATTAATTTTATTCTTCTAAATTCAGATTTCTTCATTATATTACTAATTATCCTATTTCAATTTCTATTCCTCATCACTTAATCATTTAACCCTTTTTCTAAATATTAATTATTTAATTAGTTATGAGTTAATTCTTTTAATTAAATAATATTTATTATTTAATTTAAATTGAATTTCTAAATAATTAATTTTTATTTTTTTTGTCTTCGGACATGTAGTGTCGCAGTTAAAACACTTTGTTGGTGAAGCGGCCACCAAGGTTCAAACCCCTGCTGGGCTATTGTGCTCGCAGGCCTTGTGTCTTCGCTAGGACGTTGTGCTCGCAGGTTTGAACAAGTGAAGTGTGGGGATGAGGTCCCCTTGTTGTGGCCTCACCGGTTCATAGCTCCAGGTCAAAAGCGTTTCACGTGGAGCTGAAGGGCGTGTCATGCCAACATCACCAGTCACGTTAAAAAGTTTACCAGGCATTATTTAAAAAAAAAAATTAAATTATTTTTTAAAATTATTTAATTAGCTAATTCATTCTTCAATTCCAAATCCCCAAATTCTAATTTCATCTAATTTCAATATTCTTCTAATTCAAATTCAAATTTCATCTAATTTCAATATTCTTCTAATTTAAATTCGAATTTCCCCAAATTCTAATTTTGTCTAACTTCATTTCTTCTTCTAATTCAAATTCAAATTTGAATTTCCCCTAATTTCCATTTCATCTAATTTCAAATACACGTGCATTTCAATTTCATGATTTCAAAAATCAAATTCAAAGACATGCAAAAATCAAATTTAATGTCTAAATCAAGTTCTAAATAAATTCAAAGATTAAATTAAATTTAAATAATTCAATTCTATTGCAAATATTAAATTAAAAATCTAAACCAAGTTCAAGAACATGCAAATCAAAAATGAACTTCAAATAAAATATCCTACAACACATGCTAAATTTATGATTAACTGATCAATTCAATTAATTGATTAATTAAATCATTTTCTCAATTATCCTCCAATCATTCTTTTTCTATCTTCCAATTAGCTTTTCTCTGAAAAGCATTCAAACAGTTAACTCAATCATTCTTTTTCTATCTTCTAATCAACTTTTTTCGAACATGTCATCAATCAATTTACTTAATTATCTATTCAATCTATTCATTTATCAATTCAATCTATTGAGTTCCTCCTCTCAATTAGCAGTTCAAATATCAATGAACTTTTTAGCTCACTCTAGTTCCACCTCTTATTCAATCTTCTCCAAAAATCTATAAATTCAACATCAATTCTTCATTTTCAACAATCACGAACTTCAAATATGTGTGCCATCTTTATGCAAGTTAGCAACGCAATATCTGAGAGCCAACATCATTACTCAAGGAAGAGAAGGACAATGGAAGTGAATTGCATCTATGGAATAGGGAGTTTTGATTGATTATTTTATATCCCTATTGTCTTTAATTGCATACTTTGATTTATTTAGAATTCGTTAACTAGTTAAGGATTCATGATTTCTTATTTGATTCTAGTTAGCCATGATGAATTTCATAAAATAACAGTGATGTAGATTCATCTTTTAATGTTGGTTCTATGAGAGCTTTGGAAATGATGTGGATTCATCATTTGATGATGGATGGTTATCTTTATGTAGTTTGGAGATGGTGACATCTTGGTTTTCCATGGAGAACTCTTGAGTCATTGGTTAATTGTTGGTTATGATATGTTCTTTGGAGCATACGATCTTCCTTTGGGGAGATGTTAGATCATGATGTCATTATCTGTTGCCAATCTTTTTGTTGGAACTTTGACAAGGTCTTGTTGGTTCTCTTTGGTTTTGAGTATTAATCATTTTGCTTGGACCTTCATGCTTTTTGTAGGGTTGCGTTTGAAGTTAGCATGAATTGATTGGTGGATGCTCATGGAGAGTAGAGAGAATTGGCCGAGGCTATAAGATCTCTCTTTTTTTGAGATCATGCGTTGAAATTGTTACTCTTTGACGAGGACTTCAACAAGAAGACTAAGGAGTCTACACTTGGTTATGGATGCAAATCCATTATGGGCCTAAAGAGAAAATTGTTATTTATTATAAGTTTTTATTGCTTGGTGTTGTGTGCTCATGACAATCTTGTTTCCCACTCTTGGTCTACTCAATAGGAGAATGATCTAGGAGGCATTTCTTGCTTGGTTATCAGATGCATTCTTTGATTTGTATGTTGCCTTTTCATGTAAACTAGTCTTGAATATAGAAGTTATAAGGACTTGTTGAGAATAAGATGCATGGTGTTATGGATTTATATTGTTTTCCTTGTTGTTGGTCTTGAGATATGGATCTAGTTCCAAGGACCTATTTGGAGAGGTATTGGAAATGGTTTGTGGCTTTATCCATATTGCCTTTGTTGTAGGAGTGATTGGTTTGTATGTCTACCTTTGGTATGAGAGGTTTACACATATTGCTTCCATGTTTCATTTGATTTGAATGTTAGATGTTGATATACTCTTAGTTTGGAAATGGAGAAGGAGATCTTACATCACACAAATTGGTACATTTTAGTGTGGAACAAGGATATGGTTTGATTTGTAGGTTCTCTCCTTGGTCTTGTTCTTCTTCCTAGATGTTTGTATTCATATGGTTGAGTGTAAAGAACTTAGGAAGCTATTAATATTGGTGATGAGAGAGGTATTGCCGAATATTTCTTTGCAAGATTTGTATATCAATGCATGTTTCCTTGACACTATGTAATAGAGGAATTGACCACATCTTCTATGTGAAGTACTATAGATAGAATTGGTATGCTTTGATCTATTTTTAGATTTGGCATTACTTGTGCAGTGGGAGTTTCTATATATATGTATAGTTATCTTCTTTGATATCTTGGCTTGCTGATTATTGATGTGATGATGAGTTTGCATGTTTCATTGGATTAGGGTCTATGACTTATGTAATTTGTTGGTGTATACAACCTATTGATTGTAGTGGGATGACTTGGATGTGGATTATCTATATCCACAAGATTGTTATAGTATTGATGTAGACTTTGTTAATTGGCCTTGTCTATGGTCATTTGTTCATTGGTATGTTGCATTGAGTTAGGAGGATGGATATCTAGAGACTTTATTGTAGTTTAGATTTGATATGTTGATGGCATGAAGTTTTATCTATAATGGTATACCCTTGTTTGAGGTATGGTTAGCTTGGATGAATTGCAATTCATTGTGATTGCTATTCCAAATGGTGATGAGCTCTAGGATTGATGTTGTTTAACCTATTTTATCTCATACTTTAAAAGACATTTTATATGCTTTTAACATATTGGCCTAAAATTTATGAATTCTTTCTAAGTTTAATGCATTATATACGTCATATGATGAATGCATGCATTTTTTTGAATATTTATGGATGACGTGATCTTGTGATGTTATAAATGGTAATAATGTGAATGAATTCTTTTGGGACACTAACTTGTAGCAATAAATCCAATTGCTAACTTGAAGCTAAGGAAAACTACCCACAACATGACATCCCTTGCAACTCATAAGGTAGCAATAATGGAGGTGCCAAATGTAATGTAGTTGTCAATAGTGGGAGTGGTTCAATGTTCTTTTTGTTGATGTTGTCACTAGGAAATAAATGCATTCCAAGGACAAGGAGGAGCTTGCAGGAAAACAAAAATATAATTCATAATGACATTTCTTTTACTTGTATTTTTTCCTATTTTGATTGTTCTTCAATTGTAATAAGAGTCTGATTGGAATTTTGTTAACAATTACTCCTATTAGTTATGTTGTTATTACTAGTTATGGAGAAGAATAAGTCATCCTCATTTTCATAAAGGATTGAAAATTGTTAGTAAGGTTGTTTGGAGTCTAAAGTAATCCACTCTTGAGATAATGTATAAATTCTAGATCTTGTTGGAGCTTGGGGTTATTGAGAATATATCAATTGTTTTAATTATTAGATTATATCCAGAGTTTCTTATCAATTAAGTGAGGCTGTCATTACTGGCTTATGCATCTATTTTGAATATTGAATAATGGATAAAATGTTGATGATACTCTAAGTTAGACCGAGCATTGTTTATCAAAGATTACAACACTCAAGTGAGGGCCACTTAAGGTATTTTAATCCTCTTTGTAGTTTAGATTGTTAGTATTAATGTTACTCATGTTTTTAGTTACTTTGAAAGATTAATTGTTATGCTTATTTCCCTTGAAGTTAGATCGACATGATTCATTGATAGCATTGATAAAATAAAGTCATGTGCCTTAAGCTGCAACATAGATTTAGTAGGAAATCACCCGTAGCCATTGTTGTGTCAATTCACCAATGACTTGCAACAAAAATTATGTAGATAGGATTACTTTCAACATTGTTTTGTTTACAATTCAATTTGTTTATTTAAGTTAGTTTTCTATACACAAATGATAGGATAACTTAGATGGTCCTCAATTGCACATATAGTGCTAACATCATCCAAGAGAATATATCCCTAGTTGATAATTAAATGAACCTTTTTGAGACAATAAGTTCTTGAGAAATGATCCTTTGGTCCATTGGGTTGCATGCATTTTTTTTGCATCAACCTATTGCACTTTGTTGGAGTTAGTCTTTTTTGGAACCATTGTCGAAGATGATGCTAAGGTTTAGGACCTCTAAGTTGAGGTTTCCATATATTTTATTTATTTTATGTTATTTTCTTTCATTAATTTAAATTTATTTTTTCAGCATTAGGAACACTAGATTTTTGAGATAAAGATTGAACTATTTACTAACAAGTGTAGGAAGAAAACCATTAAGTTCAAACTTTCATTATATGCAGTGGAAAAGGGATGCCTTAAGAAGATTCCTTTCATCCATTCAGAGCCCAAAAGATATATTTGATACAACCAAGAATTTAACATCCTATGAGGAATCACCATCACCAAGAGCATCCACAACAACATAAGAGACACTTTATACAATGGATGATGAAGAAGTAGAGAACCCTGTGGAGCCAATAAACTTTGTGTTCCCAATTATTGACTATAAATGTATTGTTTCTCTTAAGAAAATACCTCCATCCGCCTTACCAAACTTCTATGGCCTAATCATAGAAGACCCTGATGCCTTTTTGTTTGAATTTGATGTCTTGTGCCATAGATATGACTACCCAACTAACATGGTCCATAGACAAAAGATTTTCTTGACAACCTTAAAGGATGTTGCTCTAAGATGGTTAATGGAACTGGGTAGGAATGCCATTGCAAGTTGGGACATAATGAAGGAAAAATTCTTGTAGAAGTATCAAGACTATTGTCAAGGACGAGACATGAAAAGAGAATATATTTTCAGAATGTCACAAAAAGAGGATGAACCTCTTAAGGATTACGTGGAAAGATTTTAGTTATGTTTGAAGAAATCATGACAAAATACGCTTTCCCCTAAATATCTCAAGTTGTGTTTCTGATAGGAGAAAATGAGTACTTCATATATAACCTAAATTTGACTGGAGTAAGGGATATCTCCAAATTACTATTTGATGAAATTTGCCAAATTTGCGGGAACTACTTCCGATCAACTCTAAGAAAGACCAAAAGCTCTAGACTCTTGATGGCCACTAAGAAATAGATACTAGCATATCTAGAATCAAGCTTATAAATAATATTCTCTCTAATATGAAGGAAGACATCATTAGTCATCTTGTGACGCAGTTGGACATCCTACATAAAAAAAGAAATAGGGAAAAGTTGAAGTGGCTCTTATAGAGTACTATTTCTTTCTTGCTTATACCTAGAGAGCAAGGGTTGGAGTTCATTTTGGCTCATTATAAGTGAATCTTCATGCATAACTTAGAGGGCGAGTAGTGAGTAGTTACTTTTTGAGAGATTATTTAAAGGGTAGGGAATCAAACACATGTATCTCAAGTATAGTTGGATTAATCTAATAGGGAGCACAACTATTGTTATTGAAGAAGTAAAAGCCTTTCATTCTTATTTCCTCCTAGATTAAGAGTGTTGATATATTAAGAATGCTTGAAGCTTAATATTGTATTATAACTTGTAATTACTATTAATACATTATTTTTTATTCTTATGAGGTAGATTTTTTCCTCATTTACTATTTTCTTAGATATTTAGTGTCTATCTAATGTGTTCTATTTTTACACTTTTCTCTATTCATGTCATTTCTTTATGCACTATGTTAGAATGTTGTTGAAATTTGTATAGGTTTGAGATGACTAATAATACATTTACTCATAAGATTAAGTAGTAAATTAAACTTCATATTTCCTTTCAATTACCAAGGTCTATCCAACAATACAAATACCATAACTTTGTGGTCATGATATCAAATCAAACTTTATCTCTATATATAAATCGATATAAATATTAACCAAACACTTAATGATGCTCTGCAAAATGGACAAGGTTAGATTAAAACCTGTGGTAGTATAACACACACAAACAACAAGAAATCGTTAGTGTTATTCAACCAAGAACCAATCTAAGCAGGCATATCAAAAGAGATACTAAGATCATGCTAACATATTTAACAAATGACATAAATATAAGAAGACATCTCCAAATGCCTCTTAACATGTTCTTAGCTCCTTCTCCTTTGTTCCTCTCCTCTCCAAGTTCCAAAATAGTGTAGCTCTCAGCAACTTTTTGCACTATGGATGCTTATGGAGATTCAAGATTGTAGACGATCTCAAGCTTATGCTATGCAAGTGTAAAACAAACTAATTAAACATATTATGAAAAAGAACTAAGATTTATTTTAGTCCAAGATAACAATATATTAGTGATTTATGCTAAATGCTCTCTAAAATTCACTAAAGATTAAATGCATACAAGTTTTCAGGATTATGACTATGAATGCTAAATGCTTGAGGATTTGAAAATGAGGAATGAGAGCTCTATTTATAGTGAAAATAGGGCAATGGATGGTTGAGATTGAGTAATCTCAACAAGGGTCAGAATTGAATGATATTCAATCCATGTGATGGCTTTCAACCCAATCCCAGGATGACAAGTGTCAATGTGAGATAGGTTGAGAGGAGAGGGAATAAGCATTAAATGCTTGACATGACTTGGGAGTTAACTGGGGGGTTAGGGTCAAGGTTGGGTTGAGTGAATAATTCTTTATTCAAATAATCAAGCTTTTATCCAATGGATAAACTCTTATGCAAAGGCAAAAGGGATAACCATGGTCAAAGCAATAAATGCTTGAGGAGACACATGAGTGCAAGTTGAAATAACCATAAATGGTTATGTAAGAGCCATTAATGGTCATGTAAGAGCCATTAGTTGTTTTGGAAGACTTTGGAGGTTAAATTGTTGAACACACAAAGCAATAAATGCTTTTTAAAGACTTTGAGGCCTTTGAGAAGTGACTCCAAGTTGCTTAGGAATGTGACAATAATTAGGGGATGGATTAGGCTAATTAGGAAGGGCTTAGAAGAATCTAGAAGGGGGTTTAGGAATGCAAGTGGATTTGGTGGGTGAGGGAAAATAGGATTTTATAAAAATAAAATTCATTTATTTCAATAAATGGGTGCAAGTTGCATTTGTAGGAAAATGCAAGTGGGGGGGGGGGGGGGGGGATAAATGATTTAAATAAATGTTTGATTTAATTTATTTAAAAGAGGAATAGGGGATTAAATGAAATAAATATGATTTAATCATTTAATTGATTGTGAATTTGGTTTAATGAATTAATTAAAATAAATTGAATAATTTATTTAATTAATAGGAGAATATTTTGAAGATGAATTAATTAAATATTAATTTATTTAACTGATGGCTAGTGGGTTTTTAATCAAATAAATAGGAAATATTCATTTAATTAAATTGGACAGATTTATGTGACTACATTTGCCCCTCTTTGAGTCGGTGCGGTTTATCGCATCGCTTCAAAGAAAGAAAAATAGGTGTGAAGAATATGCCCCATAAATGTTAATTTAGTGGGTGGTATGCCCCCTCAAGAGATGGGCCGAATTTTTTTGAAAAATTGGGCGATCTCGCGAAAAAGAATGAAAATTGGCAGGGTGGTAGAAGAGAAGAATTAGCAATAATGGTGAAAGAATGGAAGAAAACAGAGTGAATACAGAGAAATATCAAGCCAGTGAGTACCCTTAGGTTATGCAGGAGATACTGTGCAAATGTGGTGTTGTGCTTTCAAGTGATGCTATACAATTGATCAAAATTGGTTGGACAATTTGGTGCAATTGGTTAAATTGCCCCAGTCGAGTCAAAGTATGATAGTTGATGTCAATTGGTCGCTTGGACATGATAAAGTTTGAGTAAGTGAATCAAAGTGACCTAATGGTGACTTAGACAATTGATGTAATTGTCCGATGAAGTCAAGGTATATGAAGCAAAATACTCATTGAGACTTAGACAATTGATGTAATTGTCCGTTGGATTGTGTTTGATTGGTTGATCAATTGATAGTGTGTGCGTGGGATGGATGGTTGTGGTGAATCATAGCAGCCCCTTTGAGACTAGGTCATTATGATAAATGCCTGATGTAGTCTAGGATTACCATGATCGATTACCTATTGAGACCCGAAGATACTTGATCGAAGTATCTGTTGATAGTCTAGGTGTGCGTGAGTTGATGTGCTTGTGTCGATAGAGTAATTGGCTTGATTGGGTTGATGGGAAATGATGTAGGGTATGTGACGTTGATTATCAAGATGGGAGGGTGAGGGGGGGATTCAATGTTAGATAGAAGAAATGGAGGACCTATGACTCATTCCTATGGAAGAAAAGGAAAATAGAGTATGCACTATCATTAGTGTGTATGCATGATATGCATCTATTATGAATGTATGGATGGATGGAATGCAACGAAATGCAATATATACAGATGAGATGGAATGACGATCCATAGTGCTTTATTTTTCATCATTGAGCTTTAAAATGTTGTAAGAAAATACAAGCAACTTGACATAATGATTCAAGATGACCTGGGTATTCCTTACATGGATTTTGATATAACAAGTTAATACAAGCAACTTGATATAATGGATCAAGTTGACCTAAGTATTGCTTGCGGAATAGACAAGGATCATCGCCTTTCATGCATGACTTGGATCATCCTCCTTGATCTTACCTTATCGAGTGTGGATGAGGTAGTAGGAACAAAAGATGGAGCATCGTACTTGCACATAAACAATATATATAAAGAATAAAGAATATGGACCCTCGATAATGGTTCATGCTCATATGGTCGAGGTATACGCTGTAGTCAACAAGCCGTAGTGATCTATGACTTGAAATTTTGCATATGATCACGTAACTTAGTGAACTTCCCACGTAGACACCATTAGTACATGCCCCATAATTTCATCGGAATAATTCACAGAAGACTTACAAACAATGTTGTAGGAACCTGATACATATAAACGAATGAATTACTTCACAAACCAACCAAGTATTTGATAGTTTAACACATAATTTTCTTGTCAAAGAAAACGTCATTTTGTCTTTGTTTTGGTAAGGAAGGATGCATCCTTGTTGAAGATAGTTTTGAGTGGTTATGTTGATTGTTTGGTCAATTTGGAGAAGTGATCTTCGTGCGAGTATTTTTCAATGCTTGTTTGGTATCTGCTTGGATGAGTATGTACAATGTGTTGCCATGTTTTTGTGCGATTTTTGATGTTTTATCATGTTTTTGGATTTTGTGATTGTTTTGAATGTTTTTGGTATTTTAATGATTGTTTTGAATGTTTTTGGTATTTTGATGATTGTTTTGAATGTTTTTGGATTTTGCGAGATAGTTTTGAATGGAGAACTTAATGAATCACAAAACAATGTATAATCCACTTCCATCAATAGGTTAAGGGCATTGCCCCAAGTTTAGACATGACTATGAAAAAGCGGGATGCAAGACGCATGAAGTACTTTCTTGATTGCAGATTAATAACAAGCCATGGTTTGGATGGATGGATGTATGTATGTAATGAATGTGATCGCAACAAGTCTGAAAGACAATGGAGCCATAGCTTTTTACGAGTGGCACCTGTTTGCCAGGTTTTCACCATCGCACTTACGCAAGGTGCCACCACAGTGGTTGTTCACCGATTGGATGCATGATTTTTCTTTACTATTTTTGATGTTTTTATATGTTTCCTTAGGTCATTTATCTGGATGTTTTTGGATTGATTTTCTAGCATGTATGAGAGCCTAATACTTTGTGCAGCTTATGTATAAAACCGTTTGAGGTGCATACTGCTGATCAAATCTGCTAGCGGTTCTCCTTCTGAAGTTGTCAACTGATATGCCCCGGACCCAAATACAAGTGACAACATATGGACCCAGCCAATTTGATTCAAAATTTCCCTAATGTTCTTGGTTTGGTTGGTTACGAGGATTCTCTCGAAGAACAAGATCACCTACCTCGAATGTACGAGGTCTAACTCGATGATTATAGCTTCTGCTCATGCGCTGCTGATAGGCCTTGAGGTGATTGTATGCAGCTTGTCGTTTTTCATCAAGTAACTCTAAATCTTGGAGACAAGATACTCTATATGCTTCATCATCGATGAGATTGTGCAAGGAAATCCATAGTGATGGTATCTCGACCTCAATAGGTAAGATAGCTTCTGCACCATAGACCAATGAGTAGGAGTTGCGCCTATAGGGGTTCGAATGCCAGTTCGATATGCCCATAGTGCTGGATTCAATTGAACATGACAATCACGACCGATATCATTGAATGTCTTCTTTAGGATTCTTAATATGTTCTTGTTTGACGCTTCGGCTTGACCATTGCCTTGTGGGTAATAGGGAGTGGAAAAGCAACGCTGGATGTGAAATTTCTCACAGAGTTCACGGACATCCTGATTTTTGAAAGGAAGACCGTTATCTGTGATGATGGACATGGGTACACCATACCGGCAGATGATGTAATTGAGGATGAATGAGGTGATCTGCTTGCCAGTAACTTGGGTAAGTGGAACAACTTCAATCCACTTTGTGAAATATTTGGTGGTGGTAATAATGAATTTATGGCCATTGGATGAAGATGGATGGATTTTACCCACAAGGTCAAGACCCCATTGAAAAAAAGGCCATGGTGTTGTGATGGGTTGCAATTCCTGTGCTGGTGCATGCATCAGGTCTCCATGAACTTGGCGTTTCTTGCACTTTCTGACAAAGTAGTAGGAGTCTTTTTCCATAGACGGCCAATAGTATCCAGTGCGCAAGAGTTTCTTGGCTAGTGACGGACCGCTTGCATGAGTTCCACAAATTCCTTCATGTACCTCTTCCAAGGCCTTTGTTATCTCATCCTGTTCCAGACATCAAAGGAGAGTACCATCAAGACTGCATCGGTATAGGGTTTCAACAATAATGGTATATCTAGTGGATTGGTGAATGAAGGTTTTACGTTGGTATTCGATTGGTCAAGAGGAAGTGTGTGATCATGAAGATAAGTATAGAACTCATTGTACCATGGGGAATTGGAACCGATTAGGCGACATATCATCTCGGATTTGGGGATATCATAAGCGGGGATCCAAAGCTGTTCTACCAAGAACTCATAGTGTGTTGAATTATGTGGAAGATCTAGGAGAGATGCAATGGTAGTCATAGCGTCAGCAACTCGATTATGATCTCTTGGTATCTGCTCAAAGGTGATAGTAGTAAATGATGCCTTTAATTTGTCCACCATTTGTTTGTATGGCATGAGTTTGTCATCCTTTGTTTGATATTCATCAGTTGCTTGTCGAATGACCAGTTGGGAGTTGCCATAGACTTGTAGTTCTTGTAACTTCCATTGTATGGCTAGCCTGAGTCCTATGATCAAGGCCTCATACTCTGCGATGTTATTTGTGCATGGAAATGTGAACCTGTAAGACTTCAGGATACTGTCACCTTGAGGTGTGATAAACAGAATGCCTGCCCTTGAGCCATGCCTAGTGTATGAACCATCAAAGTATAGTTTCCATGGTTGTGCTGTTGTGATCATGAATATCTCTTCATCTGGAAAATTGGAAATGAGGGGATGATCACCTATGAGTGGTGCCTCGGCCAGCTGATCTGCAATAACTTGTCATTTGATAGCCTTACGGTCCACATACTCAATGTCAAATTCACTAAGAATCATCACCCATTTGGCCAAGTGGCCTATCAATGCTGCTTTGCTGAGTAAGTATTTGAGTGGATCAATCTTTTCAATGAGCTGTACCTTGTATGTTAACAGATAGTGCCTGAGTTTAGTGGCTGCCAAGATTACTGCTAGGCAAGCTCGCTCAATAGGGGTGTAATTGAGTTCATAGCCAACTAGTGTGCGAGAGATGTAGCAAACAACACACTCTTTCCCTTCTGCATTATGTTGTGCCAATAGTACACCCAATGATGTACTTGTTGCTGAGATATAGAGTAGTAACGGTCTACTTGGATTTGGTGGGATCAGCAATGGTGTATTCATGAGATAGTCTTTAAGCATCTGGAATGCTTGCTGGCATCTAGCATCCCATTGAAAGTGGATGTTTTTGTGTAGCAGATGTGTAAAGGGGTGACACTTATATGCCAGTTGTGCAATGAATCTTTGGATGGATTGTAGTCATCCTTGTAATGTCCTTATCTGGCTGATGTTCTTTGGAGGTGGCATGTCCATGATTGCTTTGACCTTTGCTAGATCGACTTCAATGCCTTTGCTTGAGACAATGTATCCTAGAAGCTTCCCTAAGGTTACTCCAAAGACACATTTGTTTGGGTTGAGTCGAACATGATATTGTTCCAGTCTATCAAAGATTTTACCTAATATATCGAGATGACCTTCTCTGGTGAGTGATTTTGCTAGTAAGTCATCAACATAATCTTCCATTATGGTATGCATCATGTCATGGAAGATGGTGGTCATTGCTCGTTGATAGGTTGCTCCTGCATTCTTGAGGTCAAAAGGCATTACATTCCAGCAGTATGTGCCCCATGGACATGTGAAGGCTGTCTTATGTTGATCCTCTGGTGCAACCTTTATTTGATTGTATCCTGAAAAGCCATCCATGAGTGAAAGCATGGCATGTCCTGCTGTTAGGTCCACTATGATGTCGATGTTTGGTAGGGGGAAGTCATCCTTAGGACATGCCTTATTCAGATCTTTGAAGTCAGTGCAAATACGGATGCCCCCATTTGGCTTGCCGACAGGCACAATATTGGATATCCAATCTGCATAATCAATTGGTCTAACGAAACCAACATCTAGGAGTTTCTTGAGTTTTGCTTTGACTAGTACTGCAATCTGAGGATGCATCTTACGAAGCTTTTGCTTGATAGGTTTGGCTCCTTCTGCTATGGTGAGGTGATGCATGACTAAATTAGGATCAAGCCTAGGCATGTCTGCATATGACCATGCAAAGTTGATCTGACGCTTTTGAAAGAACTCTACAAATTTAGGCTGTTCCTCTAGAGTTAGAAGAGATGCCAGATGTATGTGGTGAGGAGTTTCAGGAGTCCCCACGTTGTATTCTTTTGTTTCCTCGATGAGAATCGCTAATCATTCCCATTATGTGCTACAGGGAAGGATGTCAAACCTTTCATCCTCAGGCGCCTCAAAAAGGTTTTCACCGTTGGATACGCTCTTTCTTTTTACTTTTGTTGAATCAAATAGTGCCACGGTGTGGTTTTCACTGGAAGATCCATGTTTTATTGTTATATTTTTGTAGCTGAAAGGTTTGGCATCCACCACAAAGTATGTTGCGCTATTAAGTTCAATGGCGAATCCAGCTTTGTGATCCCTGCTTGGTATGTTATCCCGTAGTTCCAAAAAGTCAATGAGTGCCTCATCGTTTTGGAAAAGATCAAGACATGGGGGATTTGGTTGGTTCCATTCGATGAGTTCAGGATGGATAATGGGTGTTACTTCATTGATTAGGTTAAGTTCGTTAGATGTGTCAGTGAGGGTTAAGATGGTGTGGTGAAGGTCATTGATGGTACTCTCCTTATCAGAATCAGGCGTTGGATGTGACGTAGGGTCTGTGGAAGAAGTTTCTAGCTCAGGAACCCAAGAGGTCTTTATCTGTGCTTCTCCGTAAACAGGGATGTCTTTGCGAGGTGGAGGTAGTGATGTATCTTCCTCATTTGAAGTATTAAGCTAGATGGAATCAAATTCCCATTCATGTGAGTTGATCTCTGAATCACTTTCTAGTATCCGATTACTATGCCATACTGGGATGTCCTTTGTATTGAACACTGCAGGTGTAATTGGTTGATGTACCTTTGTAGATGAAATGATCGGTGCTACAGGAAGGATGATGGGGATCAATGAATTCGATACGGGGAGTATCGGTAATGTTGATTCTACTACTTATGCTGGAAATGCTAATGTCATAGATACTGTTGTGGGTTCTGACATAGTTGTTGCTGCTAATGGTGCTATTGATATTATTGTTGCTGCTGATAGGATCACTGGTTTGATGAGTGGGATGATGGGTGTTGTAGATGGTTGTGTTGGGATTTTGTACCTCGGTGGGGGAGTTGCGATGGTGTTTGATGCTGCTTTTATAATAAAAGGCGTCCTCTTTGCAATAGGCTGATATAGTGGTTTCCTTGGTTTTCCTTTGAATCTGAGCTTAGGAAAGATCTCCTTTTGAAATCCTAGGCCTGTATTATCCTTGGGCTTTAATTCTAACAGCAACGGTTCATGTCGTCCTTGTTTGCAAGGTCCCAAAGTACTCTAACCATCATAACCCATTCTTTGCATAATGAGGAGGCCTTTGCCATACTGATCCATAGGAAGTGTAGCTTGTGGTATATCAGTGGTGATGGGATCTTTATAGATCCATTCTACTAAGTCCTCATCTTTGGTTTCTTCTTCTTGACTCTTCCCAAGGATGAAAGGCATCAAAGCACATGCTGGCATGATCCGTGGTGTTTGAAGTAACTATTGAGGTTTTCCATGTGTTCTAGGAGAAGTTGGCATTTGTCCCACACAAAAGAGTTGACTCAAATTGTATTCTCTCGGGCCTTCCTCTGCTACTTTCATCTTGAGATTTTCTCGCTTGGGTATAGTGGTGTTTGAATTGGCAAGAGAGGATGGACTTATGTATGATGTGGAGGAGATGGCTTCTCTATTGTTGAGAACGGTAATCTCTAGTTGATGACTGATATTACGACAATATGCAAAGGGATTTGCATCGCCCAGGATTGTGATCTCTACACGATTATGTGGGAATTTGATACACTGGTGGTAAGTGGATGCAACAGATTGCATGGCGTGTATCTAAGGTCTTCCTAACAATAGATTATATGGCAAAGGAAGGTCTAGAACTTGACAGATTATGTGCTTCACCACAAGGCCCACTCAAATAGGTTGTATCATAGCTCCTTTGGATGAATGCTCTGCATCGTCATAGGTTTTGATTGTGATCTTTTTACAGGGATCCACTGATTCTATTGCATATCCCAAAGCTGTGACCAACTGTAGTGTACAAATATTTAGGTCGGCCCCATTATCGATCAAGACTCACTTGATCCTACGTTGGTTGATAAAGCCTTCAATGTCTAGGGAGGCGTTATGAGGTTGCTGGAAGGAAGAGTTGTCACTTTCGAAAAAAGTGAGACAAGGTGATGACTTTAGACTTCCAACCATGGTTTGGAATTGATCTGTATTTAGGTTTGCAGGGACTGTCGCCTCTTGGAGAGCTTGATCCAAGATTGTTTTATGAGACAAAGATAGGCACAATAGCTCTAAGATAGATATTAGTGCGGGCGTTTTGTCTAATTGTTCCACAAGGTTATACTGCTTTGGGATAGATGGGGCGCCTTGTGGAGCTTCTTTTATGGTAATCTTGTTGCGGCATGTAACAACATTGCAAGTGGAGCTGGGATTTTTGATGGTTATAGTTGCAATTTGTTCATTGGCATCGTACAAGTGATTTACAGTGTAATTATACGCAACTTGCGTATAATCAGTGGTATTAGTGCCTCTCCTGGAAGTGGAAGGACCCCTTTGATCTTGTGATGGAAGTGGATTTTTGAACATCAGATGATCATTGTTTGTTGTTTTTGGGTCATGTCCTTCAATTTTTATTTCACCTTGGTCAATAAGATCCTGAATAAGATCTTTCAATCGATGACAATTGCTTGTCTTGTATCCTCTCCCTTGATGGAAATCACAATGTTCAGTATCCCTCCACCATGTAGGCTTGACTTGAGGTTCATAGTTTGATGTTTTGGGTAGAGTTACCAGATTTTGAGAAACCAGTTGTCGTAATATTGTTTCGATGGGTTCCCCTAAGGGAGTGTATGTGCATTTTTGCTTTTGTTGACGAGGTCTGGGTTCATCGTGAGATGTGATGCGGCCTTGATTTGGGGGAGCAACTGTGTTAGTCTGAGGTGGGGGATTCTGTCCTGCAAATCGAGCTATAGGTTGCACACTTTTGATAGTTCTTGCATCCACAACCCTGTCGTTGACAACATTTTTGTTTTTGTTCCAAAAGATTGGTTTGTCACTATTGAAGCGTGGGCGAGGACCATCTTTTGGCTCATTATAGATTTTGATAAGTCCTTTTTTGATGAGAGCACGCTCACATTTTAATCCTTTGGTAATCATGTCATTGAAAGAGTCTATGTCTTTGACATCCAGGTGAAATTCCATTTCTTCATTTAAGTTGGAAATAAATATTTCTACTAGTTCTTGTTTAGGTAACTGAAGAGAACGTCTACTAGACATTTGATGCCATCGTTGTAGGAATACTGAGAATAGTTCACCTGGTTTTTGTTTAGTGTTACATAGATTAGCCATGGTGATATCACGTTCAATGTTATGAGAGTAATGTGCCAAGAACTTCTAAACTAGCTCTTCAAATGTCCTAATGCCACCTGGTAGTCGAGAAAACCATGATGTGGTTGTTCCTCCCAAGCTTTGGGGAAAAAGGTGCATTAGGTATGTGTCCTCGTATGCCACTTCGAGGCAAGCTGAATGGAATTCTCTGACATGATCACGAGGATCTCCTTTTCCTCGATATTTTTCGAACTTGGGTGTTTCGAATCCTCGTGGAAAAGGTGGCATATAAATATTCCTATCAAAGGGATAGGGGCAAATGTCATTGAGTGAAAATTGATTAGTCTTTACGCCACTATGAAGTTGTTGTGCGAGATTTTCAACTTGTTGCCGCAACATGTCTATGTCATTTAGAGGAGGAGGTGGTGGGTTACCTTGAGGAATGTTATATCTGATGGGATCTCTACCTCTTTCTTCTTCATGACGACTTTGTCGTTCTGATGCTTGTCTTAGTTGTGCAAGATCAAAGTCAGAGGGGAGTTTGGCTCCTTCTTGAGCAAGCTTTAAAAAGTGAGCATCCGCATTGATCTTGAGTATTTTGTTAAAAAGTTTGTTAAAGAGAGGGTTGTGCTGAGCCCTTTCTATTGTTGTAGGAGTAGGAGTACTTGGGTTTTCATCATTAGCATTTCCTCCAAGTGCTTCTTGAAATTCATTGATATTTTCCTCCTCTTCTTCTTCAATTTCTATTTCTCGTTGCCTTGACTGTGATCGGGTATGAGCCATTTTGTTTATGAGTTTTTGTTGAAGTTGGGTGAAAATGATGATGAGTTTTTTATGAAATGAAAGATCGATGGTTTGTGTGTTGTTTTGCATATGGATCTCTAGCACTTAAAGGTAGATATTACCAAAGCTTTATTCTTTGAATTGCTTGTTGTGTTTGATAAGGTTTGATGTGATAAGGTTTAGAGAAATCTGAGATGTGTTACAGACTTAACTACCTAGTAATGAGAGGATTCACTCATAAACTAGTTTTAACCTGTGTAGATATGTCTCTTAGGATGAGCTTATCCTAGATGTAGAAACAATCTAAAAGGTGATGTTTTGTGTTTGATTCAAGCAATATCCAAAAGAGAACTTAGGACAAGAACCTCTTAATGTTTTGAGAGTTGAAAATGAATGAGATGATGTGTGAAGGTGGGAATGGATGAGATGTTTTAACTTCAATAAAAGCTTTGTGTCACAAATGGAACAAATTCTACCTCTTCCCTTTCGAGCGTTGGTGGCATTTCTTGAGCTACGTTGTAAGTGATACAAATGTCTAGGAAGAAGTTGGGATTGATCTTGGCTCCTTGGTTTTTGTGATAACTCAAATCTCTATATTGCATAAAAGCTCTGCAGTTTAATGACTCTGGATCAAATTCGTTTGATTTGCCTTGAAGGTAGAGACGCATGTGACGTAGAAAAACTCTATGAGAGACAAAGATTCATCTATTTAGATAGAAGAATTTCCTCCTTTTGATCAAAGCCTTTGAGCTCAATGGTCTTCTTTTCAAGTTGATGTTTTGATGAAGATTCTTCTTTCTCAAGATGTGAAGAATGGTCATAAAGTTTTGATACTTTGTTGTTGCACTTTGTTTTTGATATTTTTGGTTGGATTTGAAAAATGTTTGGTTGGATGAATACTTGTTTTGATTTTTGGATTGTGATGTTTCTTTGACAAGAAAACAAAGCAAGCACACAAACACAAGAATGTTGCCTCAAAGGCACAAATGAGTATGGGTCTAGATCAACCCAATCCTTGGACTTTTTATGACCCTTTCCTTTAAGTGTATTTTAGGTGTTTTTCTTTCCAAAGCCTGAAGTCAACTCAATTTGTACTTTGGTCTTGACTAAAATGAAAACACTTCAAACACTTGGTATCCCTAAGATCAAATGGCCAGTTGCGATAAATTCAGCCCACATCTTGATATTTCTTCGACTTTGGTACTACATATCTTATGAATCCCACCGTGGCAGGTAAGGATGTGATATACTAAGTCTTGCACGAACATAACAAATAGATGATCCCTATGATGGGGGAGTCATTACTTTTATCAAGTCATGTGACTTTTCAAAAAGCTATGTTTCTACTCAAGGAAATATGTATGGTGAGTATCTTCGGAGCAAAACCATCTATGCTCTTTCACTGAATTATATCACAAATATCCTCAATCAATAGAATGGGTGGGCTACTTCTTAAAGGTGTTTAGTCATTTTCGATGTCTTTGGACATAAGTTCATTCTGCAGTGACTCACTTAAGAGCCTTGTAACTTGTGGTGGGGTCCACTTGTCCTTTCGACAAGTTACAATGTAGGAACAACTATACCCAAGGCTACAACTTTCGCTCTCACCTGATTTCTATAGCGGCTCGAAGGATTTACCATGCGAGGTCATTCCCAAGAGTGATGTGTCTCTTGGTAGGCCTCTCTTAAAAAGATAAAAATTTGGGTGTTACTAACACTTTTCTCTTGCAACTAGGACCACGAAAGCCAAGGGAGAGGATAGTGTGTGTTAGAAGTAGGACCACTCGACCAACTCTTTTGCACAAGTGTGCCAATCACGAAAAGAACTTGTTCCTTTTTAACTTGTCATTGCAATGATTTTCTATCTAATTGGAGATGTTGCTCCAACAACCATGATGTTCTTTTTAACTTCAAAGGCAATATGTTTAAGTAACTAGGAAAATGAAATCCTCATCAACTTAATAAAAAGCACGTTTGCTTGAAGTAAGTAGCTTTTGCAAAATTGAGACAAGTTGATTGTGAATTTTATTTGCACCAAAATTTTGAAGTGTGGAATGTAAATTTTAGTTTGATGCAAGAAAGAAATTTGTCTTGTCTTGTTTTAAGCACCAAATAAAATGAACCTAACTTGCAAATTTGTTGTGTTCAATTTTTAGAGCACCAAATGCAAATGATCTTAATCTTGCAAGAAAACACACTTGTTTTTTTCAATTTTTAGAGCACCAAAATGGAAAAAAAATTAACTTTTAGCAACAAAAAGGGTCAGTTTTAAACACCTGCACAAGAAACGAACAGTTAGGAAAAACCGAATTTATGGTGGGCTTCTACAAGCCTAACAAATTTCAATTGGTTACAGGGTCTTTTTTACAATGTTCTGTTACAATAGCGCCACTCTGTGTTTGAACAGAAGCGTTATTTAACACAAACGAACTACTACAGACACAACAAGGCTAAAAGTAAAATTTTGATAGCAAATGCAACAACGCTAAAACAAGCACAAAGGTGCCAAAACAATAACAAAAGCGTTGAATAAAGGTCAATAGCGCCAAACTTGGTACAATAGCGCTATTGTAAAAATAATAGCGCTAGAATGTCAAGTTGCAATAGCGCTACAACATGATCAAAAGCGCTAAAGCGCGACCTGTGTGTCAAGTTCAACATTCAAACAAGATAGTTGTGTCAAAAAAAGGTCATTTTTAGGTGTTTGGATTCACGTCGGGTTCACCAAATGATGCTCTGCAAAATGGACAAGGTTAGATTAAAACCTATGGTAGTATAACACACACAAACAACAAGAAATCGTTAGTGTTATTCAACCAAGAACTAATCTAAGCAGGCATATCAAATGAGATACTAAGATCATGCTAACATATCTAACAAATGACACAAATATAAGAAGACATCTCCAAATGCCTCTTAACATGTTCTTAGCTCCTTCTCCTTTGTTCCTCTCCTCTCCAAGTTCCAAAATAGTGTAGCTCTCAGCAGCTTTTTGCACTATGGATGCTTATGGAGATTCAAGATTGTAGATGATCTCAAACTTATGCTATGCAAGTGTAAAACAAACTAATTAAACATATTATGAAAAAGAACTAAGATTTATTTTAGTCCAAGATAACAATATATTAGTGATTTATGCTAAATGCTCTCTAAAATTCACTAGAGATTAAATGCATACAAGTTTTCAGGATTATGACTATGAATGCTAAATGCTTAAGGATTTGAAAATGAGGAATGAGAGCTCTATTTATAGTGAAAATAGGTCAATGGATGGTTGAGATTGAGTAATCTCAACAAGGGTCAGGATTGAATGATATTCAATCCATGTGATGGCTTTCAACCCAATCCCAGGATGACAAGTGTCAATGTGAGATAGGTTGAGAGGAGAGGGAATAAGCATTAAATGCTTGACATGACCTGGGAGTTAACTTGGGGGTTAGGGTCAAGGTTGGGTTGAGTGAATAAATTCTTTGTTTAAATAATCAAGCTTTTATCCAATGGATAAACTCTTGTGCAAAGGCAAAAGGGATAACCATGGTCAAAGCAATAAATGCTTGAGGAGACACATAAGTGCAAGTTGAAATAACCATAAATGGTTATGTAAGAGCCATTAATGGTCATGTAAGAGCCATTAGTGGTTTTGGAAGACTTTGGAGGTTAAATTGTTGAACACACAAAGCAATAAATGCTTTTTAAAGACTTTGAGGTCTTTAAGAAGTGACTACAAGTTGCTTAGGAATGTGACAATAATTAGGGCATGGATTAGGCTAATTAGGAAGGGCTTAGAAGAATCTAGAAGGGGGTTTAGGAATGCAAGTGGATTTGGTGGGTGAGGGAAAATATGATTTTATTAAAATAAAATTCATTTATTTCAATAAATGGGTGCAAGTTGCATTTGTAGGAAAATGCAAGTGGGGGGGATAAATGATTTAAATAAATGTTTGATTTAATTTATTTAAAAGAGGAATAGGGGATTAAATGAAATAAATATGATTTATTCATTTAATTGATTGTGAATTTGGTTTAATGAATTAATTAAAATAAATTGAAAAATTTATTTAATTAATAGGAGAATATTTTGAAGATGAATTAATTAAATATTAATTTATTTAATTGATGGCTAGTGGGTTTTTAATCAAATAAATAGGAAATATTCATTTAATTAAATTGGATAGATTTATGTGACTACACTTAATTTAACAAAAAATGACATCCTTTTCATAATTATGACAAATTTTACATATGTGGTTATACAATTTTGCCTAAACTTATGATTTCTTTTGACATTAAATTATCTACATTACCACTATCAATAATGACCTTGCCACACTTATTGCTAGATTTCCAAAAACATTATTCCCTTGTACTCATTATTTATCTTCCTTTCTAGGTTTTGGTATCACCCTAGATTCATCATGGGAAATCCTCCTTGGTCTAGTTCTTTAATTTGTTTGGATGACGAAACTAACTCTTCCTCTACTTGTATTATATGTTTATCACCTTCATTTCTCCTATCATTGTCATTTTATGCTAGAAGGTATTCAAATTCTTATTTCCAATTTGTTCAAACTTAAAGCATGTTCTAGAGATTTATATTCCTCTTCTTCATGAAGCTATATTCTTTCTCTACATGCATGATTGTGATATTAGAAGTTCTTGATTCTCTCTCATGGTTATGCTATCAAGTATTTGAGCATTTTATTGACCTCATCCTCTATAAAATTTGTCTCAACCTCTCATTCTTTTTTTAATCTTCTTAACAACATCTCTTTAAATATTAATCCAAATTGATAAGCCTCTTCTACCATGTTAATCGCATCATACTCAACTCATATTATATGTTCGTTTTCAAACCATTTATGTATCTTGGAACATTTTCTTAGTCTTCCTAAAGATGATTAGATTATATTTTTATCTTGTAGAACTTCCTAAGTAGTATTTACACCACATTATCTTTGCCTCAAACTTGGGATTTTCTTCAACGAGTCTAATTGATATTTGTAGGTAGAAAGTTTCCCTCCATTTTTACAACTATCCTATCTTGAAGGGAAAGCTTTTCTTTACCCGTTTTGTTTCAGTTTTTACTTCTTTCTCCCATAGGGATGTAGGACCTTTCAATTTGCTCTAATCCACTTCCACTCTCCTTGAGTTAGCCACCTCACAAAAAAAAATAAAAAATTCCATCTTACTAATTCAATCAATCAACTAACATTGGCCCAAAGTACCTAAAATTAAGCTTTTAAATTTTAATTCACCTTTTAATCCTCACAATAGCTCTAATAAGTCTTTCTCCATTTTTATATTATCTTGCATATGCTCCTCTTCCTCCTATCTTTCTTTTTCAATATCACTCACATCATTTGTCACTGTAGATCCATTTCATATTTTTCTTTAAAAGCATCCAACCTTGCTTGTATACTTGTATCAACACCATAACTTCATCTGATCTTTTAAACATTAGTAGCACCTAAATTACACCTCTTTCAAATACTCTTCCAAGAGTAACATTAACAGTTTTTTCAATCAAAACTCTCTATTATAATCTTGTAATTACAATCCTATACAAGTTGGGTAAACACTCACCAATTAGATTCAAACAATCTCTAATATCATATGTTGCAAACAACGATAAGAGATTAACTTTGTAATCAAGTTTCAAAACTATTCATTACACATTATTGATCATAAAGATTATTAACGACAACATCATGTAAAAGTTTTACAACACAACTTCTACTCTTGCTAAAGATTGTGCTCCTTATTTCTACAAACTATATACGACTAAGTAGATTACCATAGACATATCATTATTGTAGAATAAAACATTACATGATTGATTTTACAACAGTCCCTACCAAACATGAATGATTGTAGAATAAAAACATTACATTGTTGATTTTACAACAGTCCCTACCAAACATGAAAGCAAATTGTTCATTCATCAAAGAGATTGGAATTGTGCAAAATTGATCATCTGATGAAGATATTATGTCCGATTCATAACAAAGTTCAATTGGTCAATTCATAAGTCGATCTCAAGAGGTGACCATATGCCCATATGTTCTACAATCCTCTTTTGATTGTTCATTGGTCTGAGTCACGACTATATGCCCATCTGTCTTATTCATATGCCCCCCATCTGCCTCTGCCAATGAGGAGAAGTATCAATATAATACAGTTTGGAGAAGTATCAATATAATACAGTTTGCATCCACATCTCTCTCCAACGTCCATGACTAATTGTTTAAACCAACAAATACAAGTATGACAAGTCTATTTTGATCTGACTGTTTGACTGAAACGTCTGTTGCGTTTGCCCATGCAATTTTACTCGGATAACCTCATTTCCTTATCTTAGACCAACACTCTCTACTTTATGTATATTCAAAACAAAGTATATGTGAACAAAATCTTTATTATTACAATAAAGTTAAAAAACAGAATTAAAGAATCTTAACAACAATCAAGGTTAAATAGGGGTAAGACCCCAGCCCGTCCGGTTAAGCGGAGAAGGCTTAAGTCGTGAGTTTGATCTACATGATCTTGGGTTTGACTCTGTATCGGGTTCACTTGGTGCACTCGTGTTGCGGGCGCGTGGGTGCATCTCTAGGGGGACTAGTTTCGTCTCGCTCGCAGGTACCCAAGATATGGGCTGCGCGTGGGTGCATCCCTAGGGGTAGCGGAGACACCCTCTAGGTTGAAAAAAACAAAAACAAACAAACAAACAAACAAACAAACAATCAAGGTTAAATTGATCTTTTTTTAATCAACAAAGGGTAGAGGCCGGAAATATTATAAGGTTAAATTGAGCTTTGAATCGATTAAATATAGCATATAATATTTTGTTTGAGTATTTAGATTTTTTCATTTGTTTAGTAAATGTTTTATTTATTTATTATAATTAATATAAATATAGATTGTTGGTTATTTATTGAGATAGGAATTGTTCAAAGGAATTCGTCCATTTAAAGAGATTGGTGATTTATCAATACAAAATTTTGACAATTACGTGTAATATAAATTTTGTTTATATGTAATTTATATATTTTTTTTATATTTTCATGTTTTTGTTAATTTGTTACAAGAGAGTTTCTCCTATATGACATCAAAGCTCTTTGTAGGTTGTTTGATGTAGTGAAAAATGTATTTTATTATTATTATTATTGTTGTGATTTAATCACTCAACGCTTTTATGACTATCTACTATATGCTTTCATTTTGCCCTTGCAAGTAGAAAGTGGTTACAATAATACCAACATAAAGTTTTCACCTTTTGTAGTAGTTTTTATTGTATTTTTTAGGCCAAGGCCAAAAACCTTGTATTGAAGGTTTTCAAATAGGCATATAAGACCTATTATTTTAACATAATTAGATTTCCTATATAGGTTTCTAATGAAGGAGAGAAGGGTTTCCTTATCGAGCCACACATCAAATAGAGTTTGTATATGGACTTGCACTTTTGTGTACCCTCAAGAATATAGAAAGGCTCATAATTTCTTATAACCTAGCCTTAGGAATCCTGCAATGGTCTATAGCTTGTGATGCATGAATATGCAATTAGCCTCAAACAATTACTTGTACTGTATTATATTCGGTAGGATCTATATATTTATAGTTTATAGAGTAGACACATCCTATAGAAACCTTCATTTTTTCCCCTCATATCTCATGTTCATCCTAGCATGTTTAGAAAGTAGAAGAAAGTATGACCAAGGATTATTCTATAAGATCTAGTAGCATATAGGGTATAATAATGTATGTAGAAAGATTTTTAATATCTTAATTCCTAACAGTAGATCATTCCTTCAGATCCAAGAGATGACAATGTGTAACAATGACCAAAAAAAGGTTTTTTTGTTAGGATTTAACTACCATCAACCTTATAAATCCTTAAATTTATTTATTTTCCTAATTTCAATTGTAATTACTCATAAGAGGTTAAATTGTTTAACTAGTGGTGATGAAAAAGACCATGTAAAAGAAAAGTTATGGTTATTGTTTGTCTTTTGGGAAAATGGCAAAATAACTAGGCGCCCCATTTAGAATCTCCTATTTCTTGGGGTTATGACATTTGTCATAAGTTGTAAGAGGATCTAGGACATCTATGACAACTATGACAACATCTATGATAATATTTACGATATAATCCTTACACAAGTGCCCATGCATGAGAGATGCCTTATGACAACTGAAAGAGTATTTGTAAGTTGCTATTTTGGGTGGATTTGATTGATTCCAAGCAGGTAGGCATGAGTATTTATAGGTGGTTTTTCTTCTTGTTGGATGGTGATACCACAAGGATATTCATCCTTACAAACTCCTATAAATTGGTACCTTAAGCTAGAGTTATTCATTTAGTCTTGTTCAATTTGCAAGATAATGAAGTGTTGTCAAATTTTACAGAGGTTTACAAAGAAGTGTGTTGTTGTTGCAATCTTCATTGGATTAGTAATATGCTTGCCTCTCTCTTTCTATGGTGGAGTTTTTTCTCGAAATGGTTTCTCCACGTTAATTTTGGTGTTTCATATGTTATGGTTTTCTTCTTCTTGTTTCGATTCAACAATCACATTATTAAGGGTTAATCTTTAGTTTCAAATTGGCAATAACTTTTAGTTTAAGTTCCTATTGCAAATTTTCTCACCTTTTTTTTTTATCACATTTGATATTAAAGCTAGTAATTCTATTGAGAAAGTGACACTTTTCTCTTAAGTGATGAAGGTTTTTTGTTGTAGCAGGATCTTTCTCTTTGTGGGATTTTTGTAGATTTAAGAAAGGTTGTATATCATGGCGTCCACCTCTCGTCAATATATTGAGAAGTTCAATGGAACTAGTTATGAGATCTGGAAGTTAAAAGTAGATCTCCTTGAAGAGAGAGATTAGTGGTTGTATGTTTTTGAAGAAAATAAACCAGCTAACTCTCTGTTGTTAGATGAAGAATGGAAGAAAAATGACAAGAAGGCACAGGGAACCGTTTGGTTGCGTCTCATAGAATATGTCCTCCTAAATGTCTCTATAGAAGACACACGCACAAGCTATGTAGGAAAATAGGTGAAATTTACCAAGCTAAGGGTTTGTCTAATAAGTTATATTTGAAAAGACAATTGTATTCTCTAAAAATAAAAGAGGGTGATTCTATTGTTGAACATCTAAATGCATTTATTTTGATTATAAGTCAACTTGCTTCAATATATGTTAAGATTTAAGATGAAGATAAATGTATCTTAGTGATTTTCTCTTTGCTTGATTCTTGGGAAAATCTAGTTGTTTCCATGTCTAGTGGTGGTCCAAAGTCTAAGATGGACAATGTGGTCCCCTTCTTTTAGAAGAGATGAGGAGAAAAACCATGAATGTTGGCTCCCAAGATGCC
Organism: Cryptomeria japonica; assembly: GCF_030272615.1. NCBI lineage: Eukaryota > Viridiplantae > Streptophyta > Pinopsida > Cupressales > Cupressaceae > Cryptomeria > Cryptomeria japonica. Next base: position 271,774,672 of record NC_081414.1, read on the forward strand.
TTGCATGTTTGAGGAAGGTCTAAGAAAAAAGGGCCTAAAGGGGATAAAAAGAAGGATAAGTCAAAAGGACTTTCTAAGACTCCCAAAAAGAGTAGGGTGAAGTGTTGGAATTGTGGTAAAAGAGGCCATGTGAAGAATGAGTGTAGAAACAAGAAAAACAATATCGAAGCTTCCACAAATAAGTCCTTAGATGACAATGTTTCCAATGCTTTGTTTATTTCAGCTAAATCCATTAGTAATGATGCTTGGCTTGTTGATTTAGGTGCTTCCTACCATATGAATCCTTACAAGGAGTGCTTTTCTAAGTATAAAGGATATGATGAAGGATAATTTTTTCTTGTTGATAACACCTAAGTGAATATTGTTGGAAAAGGAAAGGTAAAGTTATGTTTTAGTGATGGGAGGATTGTGTCCATTGATAATATTTTACATATTCCAGATCTTGCAAGAATTTTACTTTCAGTTTCCAAGTTAAATGATTTTGAAATGCATGTGACATTTGGTAAGTCTAGTTGTAGGTTGGTAAGGGGAAGTTTTGTAATTGCTAAAGGATCTCAGACATGGACTTTGTTTGAGCTACATGCTTCTACTCTTTGTAATTCAACTTTTGTAACTAGGATTGAAAATGCATGTATGTTGTGGCTCCATAGATTGGGTTACATTAGTGAAAAAGGTCTTAAGACAATTCTAGACAAGAAACTAGTTGAGGGGATTTTTTATTATTCCGTTAGTAAAAATGATTTCTATGAGCACTGTATGTTTTGTAAACAAAATGGATCTTTGTTTCCTAAAGGAGTTAATAAAGCTAAGAGACTTTTAGAGATTAAATTCATTCAGATGTATGTGGTCTAGTGGATGTTGACTCTTTGAATAGATCTCAATATTATAATTTTTCCTTCATTGATGATGTCTCAAGATATACTTGGATTTATTTTATGCATTCAAAATCTAAAGTTTTTACTATGTTTAAGACATTTAAGGCATTGGTTGAAAAGCAATCAGATTATATGATCAATGTATTGAGATTTGAAAATGGGGGTGAATATTGCTCTAAGGAATCCAATGAGTTTTGCAAACATGCAAGAATTGTTAGGCAAAAGACTACACCTTACACTCCCCAACAAAATGGGGTAGTGGAAAGAATAAACTATACAATAATAGAAAGAGCTAGAAGCATGTTAAGTAGTGCTAAGCTAGATAAAAAAATTTGGGTAGAAGTTGTTGGTATTGCTTGTTATTTAATTAATAGATCTCCTTGTAAAGCTCTTGTTGAAAAAACACCTTATGAAATGTGGTTGCGTAAAATGCTTTTGGTTTCATGTTTAAGGGTCTTTTGTTGTGAGGCTTTTGTTCATGTGCCTCAAGAGAAGAGATTCAAATTGGATCCAAATGCTTAGAAATGTATCTTTGTTGGATATGGTGAGAATGTAAAAGGTTATAAGCTTTGGAATCCTCTAAATTGTAAAAATATCTTTTCTAGATATGCGATTTCAAGGAATTCGAAGTTGACTTAGGTGAAGAAAAAATAAAGGAAAAGTCAAAGATAGTGCATTTTGAAACTAAGTAGAAAGATGCACATGTGGAAGAATAGAGAGATGGAAAAGAAGATGGAGAAGAAGAAGAAAAAGAGATTTCAAGTGAAAGTTTTGAGGATTCAATAGTGACAAAATAAGTTGATCATAATGAAGAGCATAAAGAAGAACCTCTTACTCAACCTTTGAGAAGATCCACAAGATAGAAGAATCCAGTTGACAGTTATAATGCACTAGATTTATGTTGTAATTTTTCTTTACTAAGTATTGATGATGAACCTAGATCTTATAGGGAGGCAATCTCTTATAAAGAAATTGAGTCTTGGATGCAGGCCATGCAGGAGGAGATGTCATATTTGGATACTCGTGACACCTAGGATCTTGTTAGTTTTCCCAAAGGAAGAAAGCCCATTGGATACAAGTGGGTATTTAAGAATAAATTTGGTGTAAATGGCCAGTTAGAGTGGTACAAGGTCAAACTGGTGGCCAACGGATACTCCAAGAGAGAGGGAGTTGATTTCAATGATATAATCTCTCTTGTTGCTAAGCTAACTTATATTAGATTCCTATTATCTATTACTACTGCTTGTATTTTTGAGATAGAGCAAATAGATATTAAAACTACTTTCTTACATGGGGATCTTGATGAAGAGATTTATATGTGACAAATTGATAGTTTTATTGCAAAAAGAAAATAAAACTTGGTTTGCAAGTTAAAATGGTCATTGTATGGCTTGAAACAATTACCCAAGATGTGGTACCACAAGTTTGATGCATTTGCATTAAAGTTGGGTTCTGTTACAAGTGAAGAGGATCACTCTGTTTAGATTAAGACTATTGATGATCAGATACTAATTATTGTCTTGTATGCCGATGACATGTTGTTTATTGGAAACAATAAGGCAATGATTAAAGAGCTCAAAACTAAACTTTCTAGCACATCTAATATGAGGGATTTTGGGGCTGATATCAGATGTGCTAGAAAGTTTAGTTTTGAGCTCTCTAATCAATATATATATATATATATATATATATATATATATATATATATATATATATATATATATATATATATATATATATATATATATATATATATATATATATATATATATATATATATATATATATATATATATATATATATATATATATATATATATATATATATACACACACACACATTCTCTTCAGCATTATATGGTTAATTAATTGTGAGTGCTAAAAAGAGGTTTTAAAAGTATTAAAGTATGCATTGATTCAACCCCACCTTCTCAATGTATTTGTGTGTTCAACAATTGGTATGAGAGCCTGGTTCCTTGGTGCAAGCTTAACCACTCAAGGTAGATCTTGGTCTTGAACACATGGCTGGTAATGAAAGAGCTTCATCAAATAAGGCACCACTATTCAATGGAACATACTATGCTTTCTGGAAGATCCAAATGGAATCCTACATTTCATCTCTTGGATTTGATATTTGGCAGTTAGTTGTGACTGGGTATATATCTCCTACCAATTCCCCAGGGGCTATATGTGTGTGTGTGTGTGTGTGTGTGTGTGTTGGGATGGAAATCAACAAGGTTCGAGTTAACATAAGGCTTTTGTTAAGTCAAAGTATGTTGACACCATTTTGCAGAGATTTAAAATGCAGGATTGTAAGCCAATAAGTATTCCATTCTAGGTTGGTACTAATTTGAGTTTATACATGTGTCTTAATTTTCATGATGATATTGAAAAGATTTCTAATGTTCCTTATTCTAGTGGTGCTGGTATTTTAATGTATGCAATGTTTGTACTAGACCAAATATAGCTAAAACAATGGGAGATCTTAGTAGGTTTAAGTTTAACCCAGGTAAAGAGCTTTGGAGTTTTCTTAAAAGGGTATTAAGGTAGTTGCGAGGTACTTCTGATTATTGTTTGGTTTATCATGGTATTGACGACGTGGATAAGTCATTGGACATATAGGGTTTTGTTGATGCAGATTAGGTAGGTGACTTAGACAGTCGAAGGTCTACTAGTGGCTATGCATTTACTTTGTTTGGAGGTGCACTGAGTTGGATAAGTAAAAGATAGCCTACAATTGTATTGTCCACCATTGAAGTAGAGCATATGGATGCTACACATGCCTCCAAGGAGGTAGTTTGATTACAAAGACTTGGTAATGGTATTGGTTTTGATTAGATGATAGTGAGGATTGAATGTGACAGTTAGTGCCGTATGTTTGGCCAAAAATCCTGTATCATTCTCGTACTAAACATGTTGTTTTTCAATATCACTTTGCGTGAGAGGTTGTTAAGAGTGGACAGGTCTTGATTGAAAAATTTGTTAGACAGTTCAAATAACTGGAAGACAACTAAGAGGGGGGGGGGGGGGTGTGAATCAATTATCACAGATTACCAGAACTATTAGCAATTTAAAACCTTAATACCAAAACCCAAAACATTAATACCGGAATGCTTAAACCAAATACCAGAATATAAGTTAAACTAATTAAGCATAAACAATAATCACAGAATAAGAGCCATCCACATGACACCAAGATTTATATGTGAAAAACGCGGTAAAGGGAAAAACCACAGTGGGAAGCCTACCCATAGTTAGATAATACTTCTGTAGTAAGTATGTGAATTAAAATTGAGGGGCCTGTACTTGCAGGAAGGCCAATAGCCTAGAGCGCACTTCTCATCACAAAAGGATCCTCACTAACTACATAGAAATCTAGACTACAATCCGGAGAAGTGTTGAACGACAAAAGCTAGCATCTTTTATGCCTGAGTACAATTCTGGTTAAGCTCAATACTGGAGGACTAAATCCTCTTACATAAACCCAATTCGATCTCCAATGATCGACCAAATCCCCTGCTTGAATGATATTACATTATTCACACATTACATTCCTTGACCATGACCTCTAACATAACCATGATGATCTACAATGAGATCTTACATCTATATATACGAACCCTCGACCATAAGCAATTAGGTCGGCCACTAGATAATAAACCAATTACATATTTACAAACCATGTCGGCCTTAGACCAGACAAATAATATCCAACTCATAAGACATCCCGAAAATACATTGAGAGGTCCAATCCACACATTACATTAAAGTCAGTTCATAACCTAGATCAATTGGGACCTAGTATAGGCCCACACACTACACCAATGATCTCCATCTGCCAAGTCTCGAACATGATCACCAACAACATCCCGAAACTCCACTAGAAGATGCACCAACACCACATGCATTTCATCAAAGATCTTCATCAAAAGCTCTGTCAATGAAACCCTCGTTGGAACCAGAAACCAAGCTTCTAAGAAAATGGGATAGCATCCGATCACCAGACCAAAACCAACTGACTGAATATGAGCACGAGTATCATGAACAAGCCAATTCCATCACTAAATCATACCAGATCATGCCGAATCCAAATCAACCAGAAACCACTCAACCTATTGGGACCAGAAGGGTGTCAGTAAAGTATCCAAACATCTAGTGTTGGTATCAATGATAAAACATCAATGCAACACATAATCAATTCCACCAAATGGCCAACAATCTCCCCCTTTGGCATTGATGGCAACACTAGATGTGAAAAACATTTAAGTACCAAGAAATGCCAAACAAGTCTCCCCCAATAGAAGACAACCAACAAAATCCCACATATAGCTCTGAATGTCAATATCTCTCCCCCTTTGACTTTTTCTTTTTCTTTCTTTGTCTTTTTCACATCAATATCACTCCCCCTTTGACATTAATGCGAGAAATGTGAAAAAAATATCAAAGCAAAAACATAAACCACTGAATCACAAAGCTGACTACTCCCCCTCAGCAGTAGCATCCCACATCAGTGTCAGAATGAATAGTATCTCTGATAAGCATGTCAGACTGATGCCAAACCGCATCAATCAAGTCTCTACCCAAGGGGCAGAAACTCCCAATATGTCTCTCAGGTACTCAAATGATTCCTTGGGTAAAGGTTTAGTGAAAATATCTGCAATTTGCTCTTTAGTGTTCACATAAACCAGTCTAACTTGGTTTGCTTCCACCTTTTCCTTCAAAAAGTTATACTTGATAGATATGTGCTTTGTTTTAGAATGAAATACCAGATTCTTTGATATATTAATAGCAACAAAGATATCACAGTGAATAACTACTGGTGCATCACAATCCACTTTTATATCCTTTGACATTTGCTTCATCCATAAGACTTGTGTATAGTTAGTAGCAGCAACAACATACTCAACTTCAATAGTAGATAAAGAAGTACATGCCTGTTTCTTGTTGATCCATGAAACCAACTTCTTTCCAAGAAAGAAAGATCCACCGGAAGTGCTTTTTCGGTCATCAACATCTCCATCCCAATCAACATCTGTATATGCACATAAAGTAAAGTTATCATCCTTAGGGTACCACAATCCATATTCTGATGTACCTTATCTAAAAATCCCTTTCACCACAATCTCATGATTTTCTCTAGGATCACTCTGAAATCTTAAAACAATAAAAACATCATTCATAATGTCAAGCCTAGTCTGAGTCAAATAAAGCACACCTCCAACCATAGATTTGTATCTTGTAGGATTTACCAGTGCAAAATCATCTTTTCTTGTCAATTTCTCACTTGTAACCATAGGAGTACTTATCGGTTTAGAATCTCCCATACCAAATTTATTCAACAATTCCTTAGCATATTTAGTTTGACAGATGAAAATACCTTTGTCAGTCTGAGTAATCTACAAACCTAAGAAAAATTTCATCTCACTAGTCATAGACATCTCAAATTCTTTTTCCATATTCTTAGAAAATTCTACGCATAGCTTATTCTCACCTCCAAAAATAATGTCATCAACAAAAAATTCAATAATCAGTATATCATCATCAGTGATCTTATAATATAAATTATTGTCAGCACTGCCCTTAGTAAAGCCAAGCTTCAAAAGATATTTATCCAACCTTGCATACCAAGCTCTAGGTGCTTGTTTCAATCCATATAAAGATTTTCTTAACTTGAAAACCATATTTGTATCATCTGATAGTGAAAAACTGTCAAGTTGCTCAAATATAAACTTCCTCGTCAAGATCCCCATTCAAAAATGCACATTTAACATCCATCTGATAAACCTTGTAGTTTTTATAAGCAACATAGGCAAGAAATAATCTTACAGCTTCAATCCTAGCTACAGGTGCAAAAGTCTCTCCATAATCAATTCCTTCCTTCTGAGAATATCCTTTACAAACCAATCTAGCCTTGTTCCTTACAACTTGACCATCCTCATTCAATTTATTCCTAAAAACCCATTTAGTTCCAATAATATTTTTATTTTTAGGTCAGGGAACCAAGGTCCATGTGTTATTTTTCTCAATCTGATCTAATTCTTCTTCCATAGCTTTCAACCAATATTCATCTTTATATGCCTCAATTACTGATACCGGTTCAACTTGTGAAATTAAGCACACATCATTAGTTTCTAGTCTTCTTATTGTCATCACTCCATTGCTCTTATCCCTAATGATCCGATCTTCTAAATGATTCAGACCCACATACCTAGGAGTCGTCTGAGTTTCTGTTCCTCTTCCCCATTCTTCAGTTACTATAGAATTCTATGATACTGCCGGAGTAACTGGTTCAACACTCTGTTCTAGTAAAGGTGCTATCGGTTCAAATGTAATCATTTCCACTACCGGTTCCTTCTCATAAACTTTGATTTGAATTTTGTTTAGCTCATCTACTTTGACATTAGCACTTTCCGTAATTCTCTGCAATCCCTTGTTATAACATCTATATGCTTTGCTTTCATTACAATAACCAAGAAATATGCCTTCATCACATCTAGGATCAAATTTCCTAATGATATCATCTTTCCTGATATAACATTTACTACCAAAAATTCAAAAATACTTAACTGTAGGTGTATTGCCAAACCATAATTCATAAGGTGTCTTATCGGTTTCTCCTTTGATATGTACTCTATTGAATGTATAAACCGTCATGCTTACTACTTCTCTCCAGTAGATATGAGGTAGACTAGCTTCCATCATCATTGTTCTAGTAGCATCCAAGATAGTTTTGTTCTTCCTTTCCACAACTCCATTCCGTGGAGGTGTCCGGGGAGCAGAAAATTGTCTTCCTATACCATGCTTATCAGAAAAGTTATTAAATTCACTGGATGTGAATTCTCCACCATGATTTGACCTCAAACATTTAATCTTCAATCTTGTCTCAGTTTCCACTTTAGCCTTAAAGAATTTAAACTTTTCAAATGCTTTAGATTTTTCTTTTAGAAAAGTAACCCACATCATTCTAGAATAATCATCAATGATTAGCATGAAATATCTATCACCTTGAAAACTTTTAACTCTAGCAAGGCCACACAAATAAGTATGAATAAGATCAAGAACATCATTTGGTTTATCTTGTATATTCCTAAAAGAGGTTCTAACCTATTTACCCATTTGACATTCTTTACATACCGGATTATAGGGCTTCATAATCTTAGGTATATCCCTAACTGCCTTAGTTGAACTGATCTTTACAATACAATCAAACTTCACATGACACAACATTTTATGCCATAGCCAACTCTCATCAATCTGTGTAATCAAACATGCCTTCTCACCAAAGTTCAAATGAAATATATTACCTTTTGTTTGTGTACCGGTTGCAATCTCCAAACCAGATCTGTTAATGATTTTGCATTTTCCATCCTTGAACTGTAATTGAAATCCCTTATCTACCAATTGTCCTACACTCAAAAGATTATTCCTTAAACCTTCAACATAATAAACATTGTCAGTATTATTCTTACCATCCAATGATATAGTTCATGTTCCTTTGAACATACATGCTTTGTCATCTCCAAATCTAACTAGACCGCCATCAAATTCTTGCAAAGACAAAAACTTCCCTTTATCTCCAGTCATATGATGTGAACAACCGCTATCAATTACCCATTCATCCTTGTCTTCAATTTTACCAGCAAGTGCCTTCTCTTCAAGTACATTCTCTTCTAGTGTCGGATCATCTTCTTTGATATCCAAGAACACCCATTCCTTCCCATTGCCAGAACCATTAGCGGAGTCTTCTGCCAGTTTATCATCAGAATCGGTAATGCCTTCCTCATCCGCTATGTAGCATGATTTGTCTCTATTTTTCTTGTACTTATACTTGTTCTGATATCCAAGGTTAGGCTTAAATGATCTTCTAACTCTTTCTTCAAATCTTGAATTTCTTTCAGGACATCTAGATGCAAAATGAGCAATCTTATTACATGCAAAACATTTAAAAGGTACTTTTCCTTCATACTCACTTCCTACCAGTCCTTTAGATACTCTTCTAGCAAATAGTGCTTCAAGTTGCTCAAACTCATCATCTTCTCTCTTCATATCTTCTAATTCATTTTCATACAAAGCTTTCCAGTCTTGCTTACCGGTTGTAGATGTAGATGCATGAAAAGCAGGTTCAGACTTCACAGCTCCAGAAGGTCCAAATTCTTCAAGCTCAAAAGCATATAGTTTCCCAGCCAAAGTATCTTTGTTGCTAGATGTATTAGCCATTGTTCTCAACTCATTAATAGCAGTAGCCTTCATTTTGTAAGCCGGTGGTAGGGCTCTCAGAACTTTACAAACAATTTCATCTTCGCTCAGAGTTCCACCACAACATTGAATTCCCATAACAATCTCATTTACCCTTTTCATGAATGCAGTAATCCTTTCATCTTCTTCCATCTTCAGGTTTTCATATATCACCTGGTAACCATCAAGTTTAGCAATCTTCACTGTAGGGTCACCTTCATTAAGAGTCTCCAACTTATCCCATATAGCCTTTCCAGATGATTTGTCGGTTAATCCCATTATTTGTTGATCAGAAAGTGCACACAAGAGGGCTTCTCTTGCTCTACAATCATTCTCAATATATTTGTCCAAGTTTTTCGAAGGAGGATTGCTAGATCCTGTATTATAAGGTGTGACACCATTCTGTGTGATTTCCCAAATCTCCTTACCAAGACATCTCAGATGAGTCTCCATCTAAATCTTTCATACCCTGTAATTTATTCCATCAAGCCTCAGAATATCCCTTCAAAAGATAGCTCCAAAAGAACTGGATGAACTTGAACTGTTAGTCACCATAGGATCTTCCTCAAGCGCTTAAGCTTTCTGCAGAGAGGACCAAAGCTCTGATACCAATTGTTAGACAGTTCAAATAACCGGAAGACAACTAAGAGGGGGGGTGAATCATTTGTCACGGATTACTGGAACTATTAGCAATTTAAAACATTAATACCAGAACCCAAAATATTAATACTAGGATGCTTAAACCAAATACTGGAGTAGCAGTTAAACTAATTAAGCATAAAGAATAATCACAAAATAAGAGCCATCTACATGACACCAAGATTTATACGTGGAAAACCCAGTAAAGGGAAAAACCATGATGGGAAGCCTACCCACAGTTAGATAATACTTCTGTAGTAAGTATGTGAATTACAATTGAGGGGCCTGCACTTGCAGGAAGACCAACAACCTAGAGCGCACTACTTATCACAAAAGGAGCCTCACTGACTACATAGAAATCCAAACTACAATTCAGAGAAGTGTTGAACTGCAAAAGATAGCATCTCCTATGCCTGAGTACACTTCTGGTTAAACTCAATACCAGAAGATTAAATCCTCTTACATAAACCCAATTCGATCTCCAATGATCAACCAAATCCCCTGCCTGAATGATATTACATTATTCGCACATTACATTCCTTGACCATGACCTCTAACATAACCATGATGATCTACAATGAGATCTTACATTTATATATACAAACCCTCGACCATAAACAATTAGGTTGACCACCAAATAATAAACCAATTACATATTTACGAACCATGTTGGCCTTAGACCAGAAAAATAATATCCAACTCATAAGACATTCTGCAAATACATCGAGAGGTCCAATCCACACGTTACATTAAAGTCGATCCATAACCTAGATCAACTAGGACCCAGTATAGGTCCACACGCTACAACACTGATCTCCATCCACCAAGTCTCAAACATGATCACCAACAACATCCTAAAACTTCACCAGAAGCTGCACCAACACCACTTATGCATTTCATCAAAGATATTCATCAAAATCTCTACCGATGAAACCCTCACCGGAACTAGAAACCAAGCTTCTAAGCAAACAGGATAGCATTAGATCACCAGACCAAAACCAACTGACTGAATATGAGCATGAGTATCATGAACAATCTAATTCTATTACCAAATCATATTGGAGCCTACCAGATCATGTCAGATCCAAATCAACCAGAAACCACTCAACCTATAGGGACCAGAAGGGTGTCGATAAAGCATCCAAATATCTAGTGTTGGCATCAATGACAAAACACCAATGCAACACATAATCAATTCCACCAAATGGACAACAAAATATGACACTTTAAATAATTTTGTATATTCTCTTATGCAACATGTAACCACAGATAAGTTCTCTTGGTGCAAGAAGGCCATGGGCCTTGATCACTGTACCCGATTTGTATTATGTATCACTATGGGGTAATTTACAATGTATGATGTCAAGTGGGAGAATGTTAGGAGTTAGGTGTCATCAACATTGTAAATCCCTTAATTAATTATTTCCCTAATATCATTTGTAATTTACTCATGTAAGAGATTAAGTCATTTAACCAACAATGGTGAAAGAGATCATGCAAAAGCAAAGTTGCGGTTATAGTTTGTCTTCTAGGAAAATGACAAAATAGATAGGTGTCATATTTGGAATCTTCTATTTTTTGGGGTTATGCCATCCATCATAAGTTGTAAGAGGATCTATGATAGCTATGACAACTATCATAAGATGCTATGACAACTATGACATATATGACAATATTTATGACATAATCCTTACATAGGTACCCATACATGAGAGACACCTTATAACAACTATAAGAGAATATGTAAGTTGGTATTTTGGGTGGATTTAATTGATTCCAAGGAGGTAGGCATGCATTTTTCTAGGTGGTTTTGTTGCTTGTTGTTTGGTGATACCACAGTGGTATTCATCCTCACAAACTCCTATAAAATGGTCCCTTAAGCTAGATTTATTCATTCAATCTTATTCAATTTGCAAGATGACAAAGTATTGCTAGATTTTATAGAGGTTTACATAGAAGTATGTTGCTATTATACCCTTTATTGGATTAGTAATATACTTGCCTCTCTTTCTATGCTGGAGTTTTTTGTCAAAAGAGTTTCTCCGCATAAATCTGGTGTTTCATGTGTTATGGTTTTCTTCTTCTTATTTTGATTTTGCAATCACATTATTAAGGGTTAATATTTAGTTTCAAATTTGTAATAACTTTCAATTTAAGTTCATATTGCAAGCTTTCTTCACCTTGTTTTACAACATTTTTGATGTCGAGTTCTTAATAGTGACTCAAAAAGCCATAAATTACTAAGCCAGAGCTACACTCTAAAGGGTTGAAATATACTTTCAAGAAAATAAAATTTATAACATTATCCAATATTTGCAAAAAAATCTGTTAGAATTTCAATCCCATATGGGAGCTAAACTTTCTGAGAAACCCTAACTTAAAAAAATAATACCTAGAAAAAGTAAAATTTTTAAACTTTGAGCATATTATCTTGTTGGTATCATATTGCTTTTTATTAAGCAGGGAAGGGCCTTGATCCAAGACAATCAACATCACAACAAAACCATCAGAGAGTAGCCACTTGCACATAACAACTATGAATGTGCAACAGACAAAACATCAAACATACATAATAAAAATGTAATGTCAAAATGTCCTTTAGAGTATCAGTGTCCAAACTAAGACTACTAGAAATATTAGCTAACCATCTAAGCACATAATAGACACATAGACCATTAAAGATCAAAATATAAAGTCTTACTAAAACCATAACAACAAATAAGTAAACCTATATCTATACTCTCCCAAAAAACTAAACATAACCAGAGCCAACAAAATATTTCTTTTGATCTTTAATGAGAGCTCAAATCTTTTCCAAGATCTGTAGGTTCTTCTTCCAGTCTCCAGCATTAGGGAAGTAGTCTTTAGGATCCTCCTGTTTCTAAGCACTAAAGCCTACAATCTTGTTCTATTACTTCTTCATTTTACTCTAGCTTGAGACCATCTCATCACTGCCTTTCGCATGATCTCATTAGTGATTAAAGTAAGGGACTTCACTGCATTTTCCAGGTTCTTTTTATCAGCTCTAAAGCCCTCCACTCCATTTTTAAGGTCCTTCATTTTAACTTGCATGTTAGCAATTTGAACTTTGAGGTTAGCCAACATATCATCATTAGCAATATGATTATTATCCAGGGCTTGAGTATTCACATCTTTCCCCTATTCCTTAGTGATTACCATATCTTGCATCACAAAGTCTTCCTTAGCTTCATCTTCATCTTCCTGAATGACAACGTCTTCCTTAAATTCCTCCATATCCATTTCATAATCACTGTACTCCGACTCCTCGCTATTATCATCATTTTTTGAAAGAAATTCTTCTTTAGAAAGGGTATCTATCTCCTCTTCATTCTTAGGTTTTTCTTTGATTTTTGTATCTTTTTCTTTAAATCTATCAAACCTTTCACCCCCCTGAGCAATGTCCTATTTGTCAATGTCTTGTTTGTGAACCTCTTCAACAGTAGACTCCATTCCCAGATCATCAAGGTTGATAGTGACATTTTTGGCTTTAGAAGGCTCATATGTCTTTTTCATTTTTGAACCCCTAGGTTTGGGGCCAGTGGACTTACATTTCTCAGGGGTACGCTTAAGGAGTTATCCATCCTCTAATTATGAGAAATTATTAACCACTTTCTTGTCTTTTAATTTCCGGACAAACAAGGCTTCTTAAGGGAACACACTTTACTTTCAATCAACTCGATTTTGATAGAGGTAGAAGGCTTATTAGGGTTTTCACCTTAAGTAAGAAGCCTATTACTCAGGATTAATGTTGGAAACATAAATATACAAGGCAAAAATGATGCCCTAATATCATTTGAGGGTTAGCACCTTTAACTTCAATATTAGCAGACAAAGATGCAAAGAGGAAGAACAAGATATTGATAAACTCCTTGTGTCTGATATGGTTAAGAATGGGAAAATTATACCCATGTATGGTGTTATAGTGACCCTCTAAGGTGAAATAATGCATAACATGATAGATTACAAGGGCATAAGGGGGAGGAAGAATTGCCTGTCAGACCCATTTTGTAAAGTAGCAACATTCTCATCTTCCTCAAAGAATTTGTTCACGAAGAGATTATAATCTACACAATTTCTCTTGACATCTCTTAAAACTTTATACTTCAAACCTATTGCTTTGGCAATTAGCTCTGGAGCGACTTGAAATTTTATGCTTCCAATTGTCACAAACCTCTCCTCCAGGAGTTGTAGAATTTGGTATTTAGATTGCAATTATACCCCCTCATAGCTTCAAAGAATGGAGCTGAGCCAGCCTCAAAAAATAAATCCCAAAGCTGCTTATTTAGTTTCAACTCTTTATACTTTCCAAGCTTTGAGCATTTTAGAGGGACCCCCATCCTAGCTTTTCTGTCATAGGTAGTAGAAGCCCTAAAGACCTTGATAATTTCATGTAGAGGAATTTTCTAATTTAGAACACAAACTAGAGAATAAGTTCTGAAATTTCTGTTGATAAGATATATCATCAACGTTTGTCATTGTTGGCTCACATGTGAACCATCTTTTAATTATCTTGGCCTTTACCCAAGGCGTACCTTTGTAATTCTTACCATCATTACACAACCTATTTGTATTTAATGAGTTAAGACAAAGTCCATCTTGGAAATGAACCCATTCCATTTCCATAAGCAACATGGTAGGGTTACTCGTGCCAAAAAGATATTTGGCCAAGGTGGATGACCATATCATAATAATAAACTTATTATTATAACCTATATTTAGATTAAAGGGGCAAAGATTAAATTGAAATTCCTTCAAATCTAATATTCCCTCTATCATTATACATAAGTTCTTTCACCTTGGTAGAGAAATGAATGAAACGAATATTTCTCCATTCATTGAAGTTAAGTGCCCAATTAGAATTTTCATCTGTAGTCTTATTAGATTCCTTGTAAACATGCATAACTTTGGATTGAAGAAAGCTCCTAAGAATTATTTTTCTCTCAATTTTTTTTCTTATATGTCATGGGCTATCAACCTCTCCATTAAGAATATCCAAAATTAATTTCGAGTCCCCTTCTAGGACCATTTTGTGATAGTTAAGTTCCTTCAATATTTTCAAACCCCACCAAGTAGCAAGGGCTTTCACAATATTGCTGGTACCCACTCCCAAGTTTTTCCCATAACATTCTATAGGTCTTCCTAAGTTATAATCTCTTATGACACCCCTCACACTAGAGACCCTGGGGTTGCCTTTGGAGCACCCATCAAGGTTAAATTTGACCCATCCTTAGGGGGATGCCATTTACTCATATTCCTTAAGAAAATTTTATGCCAATTTATCTTGGTAAGATCCTATTCTATCCCCCACACTTGTTTCAATCTCATCTTTGAATAAGATGGTAAATTTATTGAGAATCCATATGAAGCAACATTAATATTTTATTTGATTTGCTATTTTATGATAAAAACAGGTTAGTTGCAGATTTGGATTATTCCCTAAAAATGCGATTATTTCTTTCTTTCCATAACTCCCAACATACAAAAGGAGGAATTTGTCTCTAGAGGTCAACAATAATTGGGTGGGAAAAAGAGCATAAGCTCCAAATGTCCATAAACTATTTCATACTTCTAGGGATAACCCAACAAACAACCAAATTAGAGAGAATAGTAGACCGGAGTTCCCAAAAAAAGGACAAAAGAATAAAATATGTTCTATAATTTCAACATCCTCAGAGAGAATTTGTTAACAAACATGAACCCTCTTCTATTCTAGTTATCAATAGTGAGGATGTTATGATGAACACCAACCCACTAGAAACAATTTATTTTAGGGATTAGCTTTGAAATCCAAACCTGTTGCCAATTGAAGGATTCTTGAGGAATTTTTTCATTAAACTATAGGTTGATTTCACTGAATAAATGCTAGAGGGTGAAACCTTCCAGATTCTCTCATCTTTTTGATCTATAGAAATGAAGGAGAAATCTCCCAATTGTTAATGTAGTGCAACTAGGGCAGCATCCCTATCATTCTGACAAGGGGCATCATTAGGATTAATATTATTTAGTTGATCTCCAAAGTCTTTCCATCTAGGCAGATCGTTGTTCCAGTCAACATAATCAAATAGAGATTTACCATTACATCTGATTAGGACTGTTTTGATATGAAACTGATCATTAAATGAAGAAACATCCTTATTCCGCACATCCTCCCAACACATGGTATTTTTGCCATTCCCAACTAGCATTCTACTACCTTGTTTAATAATATTCCTTATCTTCAACAAATTGTTCCAAACAACTAATCCTCAACGGCGAGCGACATAAAAAATAAACTGATTGAATAACCCATTGTTTAGGTATTTAGCTCTTATGATATTAACCCAATCCTTTCCTCCTTCAAGAATTTGCCAACCAATTTTGGCCATAAGAAATTTATTGAAGATATTGATCTTTCTTATTCCCAGGCCACCACATTTATTTGGTCTATACACATTTTCCCAACTAACTAGGGAAATTTGAAGTTTTCTTCAATGCCTATCCATAAGAATTTGCTCTGAATTTTCTTACTTTTCTCTGCTAGGTTAGTAGGAATCTTAAAGAGGGATAAGTAGTGTGTGGGGGAAAAAGTGACACTAAGCTAACATGCCCTAATCTCACTTTCAATCACACACTTGTGGAATACGAAAGAGCCTAGAGGTATCACACAATTGGCTACTTCTTTTTGTGGAAGAGAGAGCCACGGGCTACCTATTAGGATTTCTATTCCTTTGTTGCAAATGATAGATAGAATGATGCAAGTTCAATTCCCAACCCCAAAGTGCAAGTATGAACTAATAACAAGATTGCAGAATTGAACTTAAACAATGGAAAGCTGTAAACACAAGGACAAGAAAAAAATGCAAATGCGTACCCGGAGTCAAAATCTGAGTGGAAATGTTCGGGACGGGGGCGCAGGCGCCACTGTCCTGATTCTGCCCTTGAAATTGCTCCGGAAACTGCTGTTTTGCAACCTGAAAAGCTGTCAAAATGCTGAAACTTGCTGTCTGACAGAAGGACCAGGGCGCCCAGCGCCCCTGTCCTGGCAGGACCAAGGCGCCCCACGCCCCTGTCCTAGCTTTCTGGGCTGGAATTTGGTGTGAAGTTCTGTCTCGGTCTGCTTCTCCCGGATCTGTAACTTGCGGCATCGTTCGAATTCTGAAACCTGCACTTATATCTGAAAAGGTGTGGTGGGCGGCTATATAGGGTTTTGCCTTAGTCAAACCCCTGCTTTGGTGATTTCCACCTCCACGAATAGCCAAGTTGTATTGTAAAAGTAGTGTGTGTGCAGACCTTGTGTGTGTGCAAGATCCTAAAATGCAAGTAAGCAAACTAGAGCAACCTAGAAAGTAAACCCTAATTGCTTGTACATGATAATGTAAGTGCTCCAAATCAAGATGCAAAGTGATCTAAAGCATGAATACAAATGATATGATGAAGCTTATGCAAAGACATGAAAACAACATGAAATCATACCCAACCCCAAGGGAGGGGTACAAGCCAATCTTCAGTCGGTGATCCCTTATTGTTCTTCAATGCCTTCAAAGCCCTAAATGGATGAATGAAATTGATAGATGCTTGATGGATGGATGTTGAATGTTGTTGAAGTCTTCAAAGATCTGCTCTTTCGCTGCATAGAAGGTCCTTGAAACCAAAAATCCCCGGATCCTTTTCAATGAAGAAAGAGAGCTCTTATATATGAAACCCTAGGTCTTAATTTCAACTTTTGGCCGACCTAGAGATTGAATCTCCCGCCAATTTCTTGGGGTTAAGCTTTATTTTATGATTGGATCGCGCTCCTAAAATTTTGGGAAAAATGTTCGGGACCATGTGCACGCCGGGCGCCATGGTCCTGACAACTTTTCACCAAATTTTCAGGGCCGTCGGATATGATGATTTTAGAGAGAATCCCGAAGTTACAGCTGATTTCAAGATGTTTTGACCCCCGAAATCAAGCCCCCAAGTTCAAAATAGGACCTAATTAGGGTTTTTGATTAGATGATGTATTGGAAGAATAAAATGAAAGGGGCACACTTTAATGAAAGGGCCCAACTTTATAATGTGGAAGATGATGAAATAGGACCTTAGACCTAATTAATTTAATTAATTAAGTGCTAAAGGAGAAATGCAATGCAAAATGCAAAATGCGCCAAGGCGGGTGCTAAACTAGGTGTGAAATTGTACAACCCTAGCAAGTGCGTACAATTTACGACGCTACAAGTAGTAAACTAGAACATTTTGTGATGAAGCCTTTAAGAGTTGAAATTTCCTTGCTTGGCTCACAAGCTTGCCCTTCCAACTAGCTACTTTCTTTTGGACTCTTTCAACAATGTAATTCCAAAAATTTCTAGCCAAATTTTTAGAAATAAGAGGGAGCCCAAGGTAGGAATCTGGAAGAGCAGGAAAATTACATCCCAGAATATTAATAATTTTGTGTTGTAGAGTGTGAGTAGTATGAAAGAAATAAATCTTACTTTTATTATACTTTATGTGTTGACCTGATACCATAACATATCCATTTATGATTTCCTTCCAACATTTGACTTCAACAATAGAGGCTTAACTAAAGATGACAGTGTTGTCGACAAATTGTTGGTGAGACAAGGGAGGCAGAGAGGAAGCAACTTTAACATCTTTAAGAAGATTAAGATCCAAGTACTGTTGAATATTTTTTCCCAAAGCCTCAACAATAATGATGAAAAGGTAGGGGGGAAGGGGGTCTCCTTTATGTAACCCTCTTCCACAAGAGAAGTGACGTCAAGGAGACCATTAACCAACACAAAACAAGAAGGGGTCATTATGCATTTTGTCAACATTTTTAGAAATCTACCATTAATCCCATATTTCTTGAGGACCTCAATAAGGAATTTCCATGAGATTCTATCATAAGCTTTTGATATATCCAATTTGAAAATTATACCCGATTTCTTATTGGACTCCATAAAATGATTTAGTTCATGAGTGGTAAGAGCTTCATCCAGAATATGTCTTCCTTTAACAAAGCTTTTTTGGTTAGGGGGAATCATCTTATCCAAAACTATTTTAAGTCTATTAACCAACAACTTGGATATAATATTATATAATGCGTTGCAAAGACTAATTGGTTTGAAGTCTTCCATAGAAGCAACATTCTCAGATTTAGGAATCAAGACAATAAAAGTAGCATTAATTGTTTAAGAAATTTACTAGTTCTAAAAAAGTCTTGGACATCATTAAAGAGATCATCAACAATCACGTCCCAGAAATCTTGTAAGAAAGTTGGTGGGAACCCATCTGAGCCTGGAGCTTTGAAAGCTCCAAAGGAGAACATACCATCTTTAACTTCCTAGAAGGTCACAGGCTGAGTCATATTTTTTAGGTTTTGTTCATCAATGACTTAAGGTATAACTTCCAACATTTCCTCAAAACCCCCATTAAGGTTATTTCTATTGGCTTGAAAATCAACAAAAACATAAACAACAATCTCATCTATCTCGATCTCCTCAGTTGCCACTGTTCCATCTTCCTTTTCAAGACTTCAGATTTTATTTCTGCTCCTATTTTTCATAGTGAATTGGTGAAAGAATTTAGTATTTTTGTCTCCTTTCGTAAACCATTGGATCCTTATTTTTGTTTCCAAGAAACTCCTCTTTTGACAATTCAACCATTGAGTTATCAAATCCCTTTCCTCCAAGAAGAGATTCATGGCATCATTACCATTACCCAATTCCAAAATATGTTAGATATCTTTCATCTTGTCCTCAAGAGTCTTTTTTCTATAAAATATGTTCCCAAAAGAGCTTTTGTTCCATTTTTTACTTTACCCTTAATGAATTTTTGTTTTTGAAGCATTTGGAACTTAAGGGTGCCATTAAATGAGGGTTTCCCACCATTGTTCAACTAGATTTCTAAATCAAGATGAAAGGTCCACATAATTTCATTTCTAAATGGGTAAGAGCATTTTTTGGAATTATCATCCCAAGTAATTAGGATGTCATTATGATTATAGCCCATCCTTGGGAGAGCCTTTAAAGAAAGGTTAGCATAGATGTCTCGGCTATTGGAAATAATGAACCGTTCCAACTTGACATGGATAAGATGATTACCTTGGTGTCTGTTAGACCATGTATACATAGATCCTTCAAGGTCAACATCAACCAAACCCATGACAACAATAAAGTCAGCCAGAATCCCCATACTATCAATGAAATTTTCAATCCCTCCTTGTTTTTTCAGAAGGGAACAACAAAGAGTTAAAGTCGCCTCCAAGCATCCAGATATCATGAGGACTATTATTGATAAGATTATCTAGGGAATTCCAAATCATCACTCTCATTGATTTAACATCAGGGGAATAGATATTTAACATGTCCCACTCTTGATTAGTTAATAGAAACATGATTTGTGCTTCTAGTAAACCTAGTAGGGTTCCATAAGGCCACCAAACCTCCCAAAGAACCTTCTGCATCACTTATTGAAAAATCAATAGTAGGCCAAGTAGATTTATCCATATTTGTGAAGGAACCCGTCTTCATTTTCATTTCCTGAAGTAACATAATATCAACTTTTTGTTCCAAAAGAGTACATTTTAGAATATGATGCTTGACAGGGCTAGTCAACCACCTAATATTCCAAGAAATGATCTTCACAAGGAGTAACACAATAAAGATTGCTTACCTAGAGCAGCAAGAGGCTCCTAGCTAGGACACCCAAACTTAGTGCAAAATTTTGTTAAAGAGAAACACCTTGTTGATCTGAACAAGGAACAACTTACTGAGGAAGATGAATAATTACCTTTTTCTCGATTTTTATGTCCTTATGTTACGACTAGGTTTTGATGCTTGTGGCCTAATAGTTTACTTAGTATATAGGATTATGATTAGGAATCTCTCATTTTGCTTTATCTTTTTCTAGTCTATGTGCTCATCCTAGGAGCATTTATTTTGGGTATGATATACCTAAGCATTGCATACTCTTCTGCTTGACTTAGGAGCATTATAGTTTGTTTTGGTTTATTAGACAATACTATTAACATGTAGTACTCCTTTTATAATTAATATAAAAACTTAGCTTATCGATAAAAAAAAGATTATAACATAAAATAAACTTCAAAAAGATTATAAAAACTCAAATACCACGATGGACATTCACACTTGGGTTTTGAAATGCAACCAAACTGACAAGACACTTCTTGAGAGTTGTGAGGTCTACAAGGGACTCCAAGATGAGTATGAGGGTCTAGGAAGGATGAATGTAATTTTCTCAACATACCTTAGCCTTCGACCGTGAGGAGATCCAAAATAACATCACCTATGGTGAGTCCTTGAACTCAACCCAAAACTAGGAAGATGAAATTATCTCATTTTTTAATGATATCATAATTAGTATATTTTCTATCACAATTTGTTCACTTTACTCCCAAATCCAAGTATGCTCTAAGTTTATTTTACTAATTTAGCAATAATGAGAAAAAGCATATGAATTGGCATTCATGTTTGACAACAATTCTAATGTGTGGTAAAAACAATAATCACATTGTGAATGAATGAAACTGTGAATCACAATAAGGAAACAAATTTAATGCAAGATCCAAAATCACAATCCACACTATCACAAAATGAAGTCTAAGATGCATGCTCAAATAAAATGATAAACAATAATACCAACATAAAGACCTTAGTAGACTCCATTGTTGCTTAACATTTACTTGAATGCTTTGATATGTGGGTTGCTCTTCGTAATAGCATAACCATTATTGCACAATGATATCAGAGAGAGGTGATCCTTGGATTGAGTGTGTGAGAAGAGTTGTGCTAGTGTTGAAAAGATACACAAATGAATTCCTAGTGGGGTGTTGGTAGATGACACGAGAGAGATAAAGTATCTAGAACTACAAATTTAGTTCAAGGAATGAGGGAGATCCTAGCTAGATTTTCTATGATAGAGAGCTCAAAGAAGAGGAATTCACCTTAAAAATATGAGTGATGAAGAAGAAGTGACTCAATAAGCTCAAGGGTGTGAAGAAGTAGTGGGTGCTATAAAGACTAGATTTCTTGAAGCCATGACAAAGATTGGAGGTACACCTAGATTTGATACACCTTATTATAATGGAAGCTTGAATGGTTGAGAACTCATAGACTAGATTATAAAGATGGAAAGATATGCTGACTATGAATCTATAAAAGAATCCAAGAAGGTAAAATTTTCTTGCACAAGGTTTAAAGGCCATGCAACTTTATGATGAGACTATGTACAAACTAAAAGACAAAGAAAAGGGAAAGAGAAAATTAAAACTTGGAATAAAATGGTGTCGAAGTTGAAGGCCAAATTATTACATTCAGATCATCAATTGATTTTTTTCAAAAGTTTACAAAACTTGAGACAAAGGGAAGCAAATGTAAATGAACATATGGAGTTCTACAAACTCACTATAAGGGTTGGACATGTTGAAGATGACCCATAAAGATAGCAAGGTATGGAAATGGATTGCATTCACATATTCAAGATGAAATTAGTTTGTTGAACTTAGAACCATAGAGGAAGCCTATCAAAGTGCTTTAAAGGTAGAAGATGCGTTATCTATGTTACCCATGAATTTTAAATTTTGCTACCATGTCACAAAGTTTTCCATTTCTTGAAGTTCTTCTTTAAGGTTTTCCTTCATCTGCTTTAATAATATGAATTCGGAGTCACGGCCTTACGTATTTTCAAAATTAATTCGCTAGTCCGTTGCCTTATTAACTTTGTCACGGGGCTCTCAAGTTTCAAAATTACTCGATCATCTGACATGGTTGAGGGAAATCACAAAAGGCTGATCGCTCTTCATGAAGATCCAAGGAGGACGGGTTTCCAATTGATTTTTGAAGCAGTTCAAAAGTTGTGATTCTATCTGATTTCTCAACACGCTCGTGTTGTTGATTCATGAAACTTTCAAGGAGGGACCACCACTTGACTTGGAAGATGGCGCATTTCTCGAGGACATGACTCGAGATTAATACAACAAGCCTATTGAGGTGGTAGCATGAGTATTGACAGGAAGCGGGTTATAATTAGCCATTGATGAAAATTGTTTGAGTTTATCTACTCTGCGAAGGCAATCGCTTCTGTCGTTACAAATTTCAACCCATCGTTCCAACATGTGGCATGCATTCTCCAAGAAGCCAATCAGGAAGATTTGCTTGGTACTATCATTAATGACAAGATTAAGTAGTTGAGGACACGTAAAGGTGGCAACATGTGTTGTAGCACTTGATACTATCACCCTTGCAGATAAAATTTAATACACCACCTTTTGAAAACGGCTAAAGGAGTGTATGCTATCATGAGTTGTCGCTGTCAGAATGGTTTTGCCTCATGATGACAAACTGCCATTTCGAAACCTGGACTTGAATTGGCCATAAATTGAACAAGAAGATATCATCCGACAATTATGATCTTTCACGTGGAAAGAGCATACCGACTTCAGTCAATATAGAAAGGTTATCACCCCGTTAGAGAAAATCGCAGAGCAGGCTGAGAATCACGAACGACGTCTACAGGAAGAACTTGCTATACAAAGGATTCCCGATAACTAGTCTTTTCAAACAACGTCAAGGATGGTGCTAAACGGCAAAGGTCCCCTGATCCAACCTGATGTCGAATATCCACACGATGATATTCTTCTCGACATGAGTGACTACGTCTGGGAAACTATACTTGATGAGGATAAATTTGCTGAAGTCTTTTGGGTGTTGACTAAAGAAGAAAGGAAAGTGGACAGGATTGACCATCAGATTGCAGGATTGAATCCAGTGCCTGATGAAGAAGGAGCATTCGATTAATGGTTCATAAATAGGGTTTATCAGATATTTTTGTTTTCTTTAAAATCGTGTTTAAAGTGGTCATTTTCAAAACTGTTACTTTTAAAGAAACCGTTTCTTGAAAATGAAACAGACTTTAGTTATAAATAGATAGATAATAGATGGTAAAAAGGAGAGGAAAATACTGAAAAAGTGTTGTCATATTTTAAATTTCTGAACAGTTAGCTATCTTTTAAAAAGTTTTGTTTTTTTGGGTATCTTTGGAATGAATGAATATATCAAAACTTTGTGCTTGCTATATTCTTTCATGTTGGAAGTAAGCTTTGAATTACTTCCATTTCATTTGATATTTATTTACATGTTATGGTTAAATGTAGACGAAGCAGAAACTTTGGATTCTGCATGTTCCCTTTAGTTATTTGCATCACATTTCAATATTTTTTGTGCAATTAATTGTGCTGTGAGCAGGCTGTGTGTTGTTCACATCCCTTTCGGTAATCTAAATCTAAAATTTCATCTTTCTGCATGTGAGAAGTGTGTATCTTTTCCTTTCTTGCTTTCTGGTAAAAAGCATATTGCAAAACCGAGTAAATTTGTGAGGGTGTTGTACCTCTAAAATTCAGAGGAAGATTGCCAACATAATTGGCAATCTCTCCAACTGTTAGTTACTTATTTGTCTTTCATGCTGGGCACATTGAGTCATTTTGTTTCTTTTGGAAAGACAAATCTGTTAACCATCAATCTAGAAGGCAAAACAATAATTCAAGAGGAAGAGGAAGGTCTAATATTGGAAACGAGCAAGTAAATAGTAGCAAGGAACAACAAGCATATGAAGAAGAAATTGGTATTTCACAAAATAATGATTTCAATCAAGGTGTAAGAGGAAGAGGAGGTTTCTCAAGAGAAAGGAGTTATCAAGGAAGAGGTTTTATGGGCTCATGATATCAATGTGGAGAAGTTGGGCATAGCGCATTTGAATTTCCTCAAGTACAAAAAGATAATAGTAAAACGAGTGTGGCTAGAAATCATGTTGCTCAAGGAAATGTAGAAAGTGTTGTATCACCTTAGCATATAGAAGAAGCAAAACAAGGAGAAGCATTGATGTTCAAGAGAGTATTATTAAAACCAGCGAAAGAGAAGCAAGACCCTGAACAAAGAAGTTTATTTAGGACTGTGTGCAAATCGGATGGAAAGTGTTGTAAAGTAATTGTGGATAGTAGTAGTACAGATAACTTGGTGTCACAAAAAAATGACGGAGAAGGTAAAATTGAAGAGGACAAAGCATCCCAACCCTTACAAGGTTTCTTGGTTGCAAAGAGGTTATCAACTCTTGATGAGTGAACAATGTTAGGTTAATTTTCAAATTGAAAATTGCAAAGATGAAGTTATGTGATATAATGCCCATGGATGCTTGTCATATTCTTTTGGGTAGACCTTGGCAAGTTGATTGAGAGGTTGTTTATAATGGAAGAGAAAATACATACACTAAATTGTGAAGGACAAAAATTAATTTACTCTAAACTTATTAAAGGAAAAGGTTGAAATAGATAGTGGTCTTATTGTATGTTTGAGCATAGAAAAATAGTTGTTGAAAGTAGCAAAAAAAGTTTGGAGTGATCCACATGCAGTAGGTAATGGCAAGGAGAGAAGTGCTATTGAAGCTAAGATTTTTTTTTTTAACGAGGATAAAGAATGCTTGAGAGTGGACATTGAATATGCTAATTTCAAGAAAGATGTTGATTTGATAGTTATTCATGTATAAGAAGAGAGATTTATGATAAATTAAAATGGATTACTAGGACCATGTTAGGTCCTAAAGGAATGTATATTAGATGTTTATGAAATAGAGCTTCCGGGAGGAGTAAGTATTTTACCAATTTTTAAAGTGAAGCATTTGTACTCTAATTTTGAAGGACAAACAAGTAAGCAAATGAAGAAGTCAAAAATGAAAGTAGACAAGGGATGTGAAGTAATAAGAAAAGTCAGAAGGACAAAGAGATATTTTGGATAAAAAACAAAGATGAGATTTATGTCCCAAGATTCTCCAAATATCCCTTGAACATTTCTTCCTACTCAAAGAGTCTGATGTAGGAGCATTCAATACTGTTTGGAGCAAATCCTTATTTTAGAACTAATCATTATGGTTGGCAAAATTCTTTTCAGTAGAAGTCAATAGTTTCATTTAAAATTTTGAATGATTTGATGTGGCATAATGGAGCGATTAATGGTGGCAGTTATTGTTGGTGGCTTTGGAGGATATTTTTGGTCTTTTCTTTATTAAGTTAGTGAAGGCAATTCTTAGCTTTGAATTTGATTTCTGATTGTTAGAGTTTGTTTAGTGGCAATTGCAGAGGGGCAACTAGACCTGCATTAATAATGTAGTTTTTTTATCATAGAATGAAGGGGCAACATAATTGGTTAAGGGCTTTGGGTTCTTCCCATATAGGTCTCGAGACCGATTCACGTTGCCTAGGGTAATTGGCATATGGTTGGTTTAGGCTTGGTCACTGCTTCCTATGGACTAGTCTCACCTCAACTCACCTCTTCAGCACCCCAAAACTTGGCAAAATGTAAGACCGAGGCAAGGTTGTTGGGTCACTAGGTTGAGTCACTTGGGGCCAACGCTTGTCGTAGCCTTTGGGGATACCATAGGGTTGTCAAATATATTTATATAGTTTTTTTTATCATTTTGGCTAGAAGGAACCAATCATTGAGGGGGACTATGTATAAAGAACTTTATAGAGATGAAGCAAGTGAACATGGAGAGGGTTATAGATATAAGAAGAGGAAGTTATGGAATGTTTTGATATGAAGATTAAACTTTAGAATCATGGTTTTGGTGTGTAAAATAGTCGTTAGCATTGTAACGAAGAAATGGTTTTATATATTAAGTCTAGTTTTTGCTAGTTTGATGGAAAATATTAGAATTGTTAGTAAATTTTTGTAGTATGTTTTACCTTGTTTTGAGTGGCATGTGTAAGTGAAGTCTTCAAGTCAATCATTTGGCCATATAAGGAGATATAAAGTTATGTATGCTTTATTAGTTCAATAAAATGTTATCAACATTTTAAGGTGGGTATATGTTTTTTTCTAAATTATGAGTTGGTTGCAAGAATTGGTTCCTTTCATTGGCTTGCCTCCATCACTACTTTCTCAAAAGTTATGTTTACGGTGAGAATGGATACAACAATATTGAAAGACTAAATTAATTCAACCACAAAACCCTAGCTTAACAACAACAAAGATCTACCATAACATATGAAGATTACCTAAGACAATGCAAATCAAATGAAATCACAAAGATTATACCATCACATGTCCAATAGGGTTTGGATCTTCATTCTTCCTATCTCCATTGATCTTGTTTGATATATTTGCTCTCAGATTTTATATGTGCACAAGAGCTCAACAAAGAACGGAAATGTGGTTGCAAGTAGGCTTGATCGCATATGAATGTTTGAAAGCGTAGTGTAGTTGAGTAATCATCGGGGTTGAATGCATAGTGAGTTAGTTAGGGTTTGATAATGAAGGAAGCATCTCCTTATATAGAAGACACTATATGAAATGGAAGGATAAGATTGAGATGTGTAAAAAAAGGTCGGCTATAATTAAAGGGTAGGTAGAAGAAATAATAAAATAATGAGAGGGTAGGTAGTGTATGAATTAAGAGATGAATGACATGTGTCATAGGTAGAAAATGTTAATGAATTAATTAAATAAATATTTATTTAATTAATAGTAGAAGTGGGATCAATTAAATAAATAAGATATATTTAAATAGATAAATGTATTTATTTAAATGAGAAATAAGGCTAGAAGAGGATAAATGAATTAATTAAATAAATAAATATTTATTTAATTAATAGAAGAATTAGACTTAAAATAATTAAATAAATAAAGATATTTATTTAATTAGACATGACAATTTTAGGTGTCTACAATTACCATTCATCATTAATTATTTCATTTGAAAGACCCTAAAGGTTTTTGCTTTGTCTACTTTGTAGGGTTTTTGGGAACAACGTTCATCACACTTCACCCCTTCATGTCACAGCAACTGACAAAATGGTTGCTACGAAGAGCAAATGACAGTTTTAATAGAAGGGCAAATGGACTATTTTGTCGACTAGATAGCCATTTCGTCATGCCATTTTAGGTTAAGCCTCTCAACATAATTAACAAGCAATAGCCTTTGTAAACAAATTTGGGGTAGAA
The DNA here is from genome assembly GCF_030272615.1 of Cryptomeria japonica. Lineage (NCBI taxonomy): Eukaryota > Viridiplantae > Streptophyta > Pinopsida > Cupressales > Cupressaceae > Cryptomeria > Cryptomeria japonica. Next base: position 271,802,411 of record NC_081414.1, read on the forward strand.
AGCTAAATATGTTTTCTAAGGCTGTGGTCTCTTCAAATGGGACTACCTAAGCCTTTATGACCTCATAAATTTTATATCATGAGTAGATAATAGAAACTTTAATTGAGAATCTAGAAAATATCTCACACACAACTGCTGATATTCTTAAGAGCTCAAAATAAACTCTTGTTTTACAAGATCAAATTCTCATTAATTTAATGAACAATGTCCAACACAAATTCAACTAATAATGGGTTCAATAGACGTAACCTAAAAATGCTGAACTGCTAATTGCAGCAAAACATTGCCATTTAATTCAGTTTGAAACAAAACACTTCTTAACTATAAGAACACATTCTCAATCCTCAAAACAATGACCTGGTGGATCTTATTTCAGTTTTCTTTTTAGTTGGTAGTTTGGAATAATTTTAGTATTAAATGTTTTATAAATCTTACTGAAGGATGCCTAGCGATGGAATGACAAGCCTGAGTATGATCTCGAGTCTTATTCCAAAATACCTTGTTAATATTTGGTCTCAGCAATCTGCTATTCAAACTCACTAAGCATCAGCTCAAGTTAAGCAACGGGAATTATCAGTTAAAGGACTTTGTATTAATGTTAAGATTTCTCAAAAACATCAGATTATATGTTTACACAATCACCAAGCTCAGGGCGATCCACCAATATTGTGATAACAACAAATAAAATTAGTTATGAACTTATGATATGTTCTAGAAATCAAATGCCAGGAGAACCCTTTGGGTGTGATCCTGAATCTTGCTCCAACATATCTTTGGTGATGTTTTGTTTCAGCAATTTGAAATTCAAGTTTAGCAGCAGGGATTATCGGTTAAGGAATTTGTATTAATGTCAAACATTCTCAAAAATATCAGTTCACTAAGCTCAGGGTGATTCACCACTATTACATGATAACAATGAATCAAATGCCAAGATAAGGAAATTCAAATTCTATCTATACTACCACTGTTTCACAGGCTAAAACCAGGCACTATCATCAATACTTCTTTACTGGTACTCATACACGAACATGTATTTTTATCTAACGTGACTATTTATGTTAAGATCAAAGAAGGGCCTTAACCTAATACAGTTTAAATCTTGAATGCGATTTGGATCAGGTGTTTCTTTTGTAATCCACTGATTGAGATTTCAAAATTTGTGTTACTTCTTGTGAGGAATAAGATTTCTATTTGGTATATATTGAAAATTAATACCTGGAACGGCAGGAGTATGAGTTCTTTAGGCCTCGATCACATGAAATTGATTGTTCTTGGCTCAACCCTTACAGATTCATTTCAAGTTAAACTCAAGGACCATCAGGAACTAATCTCATGACAAAGTTGAAAGTATCCCTAATGACAGTGTTTGCTCTACAGTCATGTACCATCCCAACATGTTTTCACTTTTTAGATTGCAACATGTCTCCATTTAAAATTCGTTTTGTATGGACCTATCCATCCAATACCAAGCATGAATCTGATGTTCGGATTACAGAGGGTTTCTTGTAATGGATAACAAAATGGAATAATGAAAGGGATAAGTAAATCAACAGATTGCTATTGTGAACACTATATGAAAACTGTATTTCATAACTTCCCTGATCTAGACTCTGGGCTTCTAAAGACACTCAATTAAAAAACTTCAAAATTTTGGAGCTCATGGTATGTATATTCAGATTAAAAGGATTTTAACCAAATATCACACAATCAATATTTTTTGCATGAGATTAAAAAGGTACCAATAAACCTCTCAATATGCATTCTTCTACAAATTCTAGAGCACCCAAAGAGGATTGATTTGAGGCAAAACGAACTAGATGATTCGTTAACATTGCAGATTCTCTGAGGTGTAAATCTTCGATCTCACAGCCTTTATACACCTGAAAATTTCTTTGTACATAAGAAGAAGAAATGCAACATAAAGCCCTGCCTGTAAAAAACCCCACCTTGGATCAACTTCTACAGCTCGTTCCACAAAGTGACCTTCCTTCTTGGCAAAATAGTTTCCTTCTTTTTGATTTTTCATGAGCTCATGAATTTAGGCCTTGCCCAAAATATTATTTGATAATGCCCTGCTAAACTAAAGTTCCTAATCTCAGGAAATGCTGACCCACACTACTGGGGCCCTAGTTTGTTTTGCATAGCATTAAATCGATTCACTCAAACTGGTGAAAATTACGAAATACCCATTTCGGCATCTCTCTGCCGAGCTAAAAATTCAAACTTTCCTGGGAAGAGCAGATGAATCCATTGCAGCAGCTGCGTAAGAATTCAGCCCTGTTTGATTGCAGGGGGCTGCAGAAGGCGGCTGTGATAGAGCCATGTAATTCTGAACTTCCTTGGCAATCATTTCTCTCATGATATCCAGGAGACCGAGCCCTTCACAATGCGCATTGTTTTCCTTACATTGAGATTGAGAGGCTTGAAAAACCAGAGAAATGGCCTGCCCAACTGCCATTTTCACAGCTTCCGTCATCATCAGCATGGCCTCGTCTGTTTTCAGGTACCCATTCATCACCACAGATTGCTGCTGCTGATGTTGCTGAAAGGGAGGAATTACAAATGGGTACTGAAAAACCTGCTGTTGGGTACCAGCACTTACCAATGGATTCTGAGGAATTTTCTCCTGCTGCCTGAGCTCTGAATTTGTTGTACTGGGCTGCTGCTGAATTTTGTCTTCGGTTTTGATTTTTTCTTCAGAAGACCCAGGCAGGGAAAGCGAGAGAGAGGTGGGAGGATCCTGATTTATATTGGCATAGGATTTGAAGGCTGATTGAATGGGAACCGGGCGATGGATTTGCTGGGCATTAGGAAAGAAGTTGTTACTGGAATCAGAAATAGCAGGAGAATCGGGAGCAGGTCCTCCACAGTTGAGCTTCTTGAATCGCTGAGACTCCACCTCCACATTCCCATCATCCTGAGCGCTCCCTCCATCATGCGACAGATCAACACTGGAGCGTTTCATGCTGCAGTTATCACCAATAGGACTGGTGGTAGTAGTAACGCCATTGTTGTTCATGTTGTTCTCATGCGACAGGGAATGAGATGGGGAATGGGAAGGGGATTTTTCAGCGAGGTAGCGGCGGCGCAGGGTAGAATTCCAGTGATTTTTAATGGCGTTGTCAGTGCGGCCAGGGAGGATTCGGGCAATGGTGGCCCATTTGTTGCCGTGCTGGGCATGGGCTTGGATGATGAGCCGATCCTCGTCAGGGGAGAAAGGGCGGTGCTGCACCTGCGGGCTCAGCTGATTGCACCAGCGCAGCCGGCATGATTTTCCTGACCTCCCGGGGATGCCCTTGCTGATGAGGGACCAGTTGCGCGGCCCCAGTTTCTCCACCAGTTTGTGTAGGGCTGCATCTTCTTCTGGGCTCCATGGCCCCTTTATTCTTTCACGCTCTCTCTCCCTTTCCCCACAACTGTTGTTGTTCTTCTCTGATGCGTTGTTCCCCATAGCCATCCTGCCTGCTCTGCTCCTTCACCCACTACAATGGCGGACAACACACCTACAAAACCTTCGATCCTCTGTGCGGAGGAAGACGAAGAATAAGAAGAAGAGATGGAATGAATGAATGAAACCCACCAACGACCTACCGAGAGGAGTGGAGAGGAGAGAAAGGTCTCCTCGCTATAGAGTTTTCTTGACAGTTGGGATCAGCTGCCATGCATTCTCTCCTCGCACTTATTAACAAACCATATCATTGTCGTATACACTGCAATCTAAACGACTCACCCACCAAAACCAGCCGTAATAAAACTTGATTCTCTCCCTTGCCTGTAAATAAACACACCACACCACTCCTATTCAGCAAACAAACTTGTAGAATACGCATGCGTATTATGAAGAATGAATGAGGAGGAGGAGATTTAGAAAGTTGTACGTAATAACCATTGCTCCCAAACACTGTCCTCTTTCGGATCGCTTAAATGCACCGTATTTCTCCAGGTATTTGACCGGGGAATACCGCCTCTCTCAGAGCCCGTGGATTACGTGGATTTATAGTTCGAAATATCCAGGAAGGAACCTTAGAGTATATTATGATCCTTCTTTCCTTCTCTAATTAAAATTAAATTAAATAAACTTAGTTTACAGTAATTTTGACTAATAAAAAACAATTAGTGTTCGACTACTAGGTTGGAGCGTGTACGCCGTACTTTTGGGATTTCTCATTATCGCGAATCAGGCAGGGATGAGATTTGACGGGCTAGCTCACCCGTCAACAGAAAATCCGATGACGCCCGAACAGATTAAGTAAAGGTCACTTTCTAATATAATGACATATAGTTTGCCTATTAGCTTGCATATGCCATTTTGAATTGTATGTTACGATACGAGTATTATTTTATGTTGATTTTATGACATATTTTTAAAAGTGGTTAATTATACCAATTTTGAAAGATGTGGGCAATTTTTATTTTTTTTTGGTGGTTTTGTTTGAGTGAATGATTTGGTCATTTATTATTGGAATAATATATTATTTTTTTAAATTTAAATTAATTTGTTAAATAAAATTTATTTTCTTATAAAAATTACAGTTGTCAAAATATATATATTTTATTGTTTAGTTTATTGTTTAGTTTTTGGATTTTACTGTGTAGGCTTTTGTTTGCATCAACGTTTCTAATGGTTATCCAAAAACCAATCAATAAATTAAATGAGTGGCAAATTGATTTTTATTTTAATTGTTTCATTACATATTTTTAATGTGAGACTTGTAATAGTTTAATTTTTAATGTGAGACTTGTAATAGTTTAATTTTAAAATAGTTTCCATGTATTTCAAGGTGAAACCATTTACAATTTAAAATTAGAGTTTGATATAACTGCAATAGTAAAATTTGTACATTCTTTTTATTTTTCTTTACCTTAATGAAATATTTTAAATGCACATAAGTGGCACATTCTTATGTTAGGTTTGGTTTGGGTCATCCTTATCCATCCTTATCCATCCTTATCCATCTCTATTTATCTACACTTCTACTTATTCCGTCATATTTATTTTTCACCACTCATTTATCATCTCTATTTATCTACGCTTCCACTTATTCATTCATATATATTTTTCAACACTAATTTATTACACCCCATTCACATTTATGTTAATGCATTCACTCTTTGCCTCAAGATTATCATTTCAAATTGAAGTTTCATTTCTACCTCACTTGAGATTAATCTTGTAATGCATGGGAATGAACCTTAAATTCAAATTCCAACTTTTTGGTACATATTGATTGACATTTAGTTACACCTTAGTATTTAAAGACATTCAATGTGTCATTAATTCAATGAGAAAATCATTATGGTGCACTTATTCCTTAGGTTATTCTCAACTCCATAAGGGGATTGAGATTCCCTATCAAGTCATCAATCTTGTAAATATGTTTACAAACACCCCCTAGAGTGAAAGAAATTTAATTTTTTTAAACATCATTATATCAAATCATAATTGTACAACATAATTTACATTTGCGCATCACATTAAGGTCAATGTCATTTGAGATCAATTCAAAAGATAAATTCTTCTCATTTAATTTTGACTTTTATTACTATTCATTTACCTACCCAACTCTAATTTAACTAAAATAAAATATACTCACTTAATTATATTATTTAATTAAATTAGAGATGACAATAAGATATTTTAGAATTCCCCACTAGGCCAATATTATTTACCAAAATACAGTAAAACCCACAAATGTTATCCATTAGACTCCAAATATCCTTCAATCACAATGACATTAACAATAATAATAATAAATATAATTATTATTTTAATCTATTATTATCAGTCTATTTCGTGCGCTAAACAAAGCCTTTCAAAAAACGTTTAACTCGCTTTAAAGATCTCAAAGTTGGAACTCATTACCGTTGCATCGGTCTTGGTGCAGTTCCATTAGTCTTTGTGGGGCCCATATCACCTCAATATTATACACTCATCATAAGCCATACACTATGCACTCAATAAAGCCGTAAACAAACGGTACATACGAAACAAAGCAAAGCGTTTTCTTTTTCAAAAAAACTCCAAACGTTAACTCACTTAACGACTTTCATCAACGGACAGTTTTGCGTGACGGGGCGGGGCCAAAGTTGACAGAAATCCCGAATTCGAAAACAAACATCTCTTCTTTTTAATTAAAGAACCCCTTTTTTTCTGTCAAGAGAATTTTAATTAAAGTAAACCTGTGCCCTCTGTTGCAAACAAAAAAATTTGCATTATCAAATCCCAGTACTAAAAAATTTCCTGTTTCCTGCAAATGACGGGAGCAAAGCAGAGCCCTTGGGTTGATCGCACGTGTTTTCTTCCTAACACTAACGTGAAAATTGTCCGTTACGCGGCTGTGAAAATAATAACAATAATAATAGTATTCAGTCCCCGTCCCCACAAAACCGCTTTTGGAGAAACCGCTTTGAGATAAAAGCGGGTTGGGAGAGTAGATTTGGCGGAAAGGGTAAAAAGGGGCATCCCATCCATCCATCCATCCCGTTTAAAACGCGTGCAAAGAAATGCAAGTTAAGTCAAATGCACAGTTCCCCAATTATATTATTATTTTATTAATCTGCAAACTGCAAACTGTAAGTCTGTCTGACCACGTCACAAGTACACTGTAATTTTAATTCTCCCAGCTGGAAGTTTTTGGATTTTACCGCTAAAATAATAATTTGGAGCGTAATGACACGTGAGGGATAAGAAGGGAGACACGCCAGGCTGTCCTCAACTAACAAACCAACCAACCAACAAACAAACAAACACTACACCACACCATTCCCATTCCCATTCCAATTCCCGAATCCCCACCAGTACCACCGATGCTATTTTCAAACATATCGTTACGATTTCCTTTTTATTATTTCATCATCAATAAAGTAAACACCCACATGCCCGTCCGCTTAACTGACTTTGTGACACAAAACAAACAAACGTTTAACGTTAAAACTCTCGCAGTCGGAGAGTTAACGTTGACGTTGTCTGCGAGGGAGATGAGATGGCAGTTAAAGTTCAAATTTAACGGGCACTAACAGAATTTTCAGGAGACTCGGGCTTTCCTTGCCTTTCGCTGTTTGGTGAGGGCCCACGTGTACAGACAGACAGGCTGGCGGAATCTCACGTGAAAGATTTTACACTCTTTCTCGTTGACCGACTTTACAAGCAACTTGGCTGTATTGTTTAATTAATCGAAAAATTGAAATACTTTAACTGGAGGAAGCAGTTGGGCAGTTACGTCTATGTAGGCGCGTTTGCCTGGACACGTAGGTTGAGGCCGTTAGCCTGAATGAGCTGGATCACACCACCGCCTCTTCTCTCTCCTCTCTCCTCTCTCCTCTTTAATATGCCTAGTTGCAAATATTGTCTTTAGCGTGCGTGCGAGGATAGGACAGCCCAGTACAATCCATTCATTCATTCATATCCATACATACATACATGCATGGATGCATATTCATTCATTTCATGTGGCCAATTATCGAGGTTCAAATCATTTTTGTGATGTGCACAGCGCCGTGTTCTGTACAAACTCATGCGCGTCTTTTATTTCCCTTGTGTTGTTGTTTACACCTTGCCCACTCATGACGATGATGATGATGATGTATGATATGATTAGTGAAGGCATCGCAGTACGTGTTCTCAGTCCTTCCGCACCATCATACCTGCTCTACCCAAATTAATATCAGAAAAATATTTAAATTTAAAATTAAATCTTTGACCATCTGTCGCTTTGTCCTCGTAGCCTACTGAGCTTTTGTCTTTCTAGCTATCAAGTTTGACTATTCATCTCTTTGTCTTGCTATTTAATTATTTTTATTGTTGTTTTAATTGAAAAATCAAATTATAGCACTAGTTGAATCAATGTCCAATATTTTAAACAACATTATAGTAATAGTTGCGACCATGCTCCAATAGTTAATGTCTAATATTTTTAACAAAAGTGCACCAATAGTTGTGATTGCCTTCGAATAGTTGTTATAGCGCTTGTTGAATTAATATCCAAATTTTTAATAATATTGTACCAATAGTTGTGACTTTAAAGTTGTTAGTGTCGATGATGAGTACCCATAGGGGAAAGGACCAAGTAGTTGAGCCCATTCCAATTCTTGTGAAAGAAGTTGTTCAATTAATATCCCCATAATTGTTGATTTAATGTCCAATTTTTGTGCAACATTGCACCAATAGTTGTGACTTTAAAATTGTTATTGTTGATAATGAGTACCAATAATTGAATGAAATATAACCTTTGTTGTAAAAAGCAACTAATCATGTGATGCCACATCAACTGCACAAGTATTGGGGCACCTTTTGCACACCTATTGGTCTCACTTTTTTTTGGGTTATTTAGACACCTTGACAAAAAGCATTTTGATGTGGCATCATATTTGATGATGTGGCCCTGAAACCTTAGTTATAAGTAGGGGACTTGCCAAGTAAGTTGTTGTAAAAAAATTGGGAGTGATTTGAAATTTCCACATAGGATTTTGAGAAGAGCAAAGTTAGGGTGCACAACTACTAGGTCCTCTCCCCTATAGCACTGGTTGAATCAATGCCCAATATTTTAAACAACATTGCATCAATAATTGTGACCATGCTCCAATAGTTGTTATAGGGCTTGTTGAATTAATGTCTAATATTCTTAACAACAGTGCACCAATAGTTGTGACCGCCTTCCAATAATTGTTATAGCACTTGTTGAATTAACATCCAATATTTTTAATAATATTGCACCAATTAGTGTGACTTTAAAGTTGTTAGTGTTGATGATGAGTACCCATAATTGAATTAAATGTATTCCTTAGATCTAATAAGCAACAAATCATTTGATGCCACATTAATGCACCAATAAAACATGACTTAGTGTACAAGTATAGGTCTCACTTTTTTGAGGGCCTTTTTGGACACCTTGGCAAAAAGCATGCTATGTGGCCCTAAAACCTTAGTTATAAGCATGAGCTTTGTCAAGTAATCTCTTGTGAAAAATTGTGAGTGACTTGGAATTTTCACATAGGATTTTGAGAAGCGTGGAGTTAGGGTGCTCTACTACTGGGTCCTCTCCTCTAGTCATTACACCCAATACTCTTTAGCAACTAGTTTTATTCTTGAACTCATCATCTAAATATTTCTCTCTAACTTTTTAAAATTTTATATTTATTGAAGGGTTGTAATTTAATTGGTGGAGATGATGGTATGTTTCTTCATTGCACCCATCTATTGAAAGGTGCGATTAGGCCAAGTTTGACACTTGGATGACCTTGATGAACTAGTTTGTACTACTTGTAAAACTCTTGAGTCATAGATTATGGACACTGTTAAAAGCTTTCATTTAATTAAATAATAATTTACTATAGATGCCAATAAATTTTTATTTTTTTTGGCAAAAAATTAAAATACTAAATCTAAAAATATTACATAATGATTTCTAAATAGCAATTGATGTCACTAAAGCCTATAGAGTAAAAATCTAAGGAGATTTACTACGAACCCATCACCTCAATGACTCAAAGGAATTCACAAAACCATAAAAGTCTTTGACAACCTAGATGAAAAAAAAACATTAACCCAAGTGATTCTAAGGATCTTTAGAAATTGAAGAGGATGATTTTAAGATAGGAGTATTTAGTCCATAACATGCCAATTAAGATGTCCATCTAGCCAAACAATCAACAACAACATTCTACTCTTTAGGAATATAAATAAAAGATATGGACTCAAAATTTATTGACAGTGGAAGAATTTGATCCACAAACAAAACCAACCTTCAAGTAGACATCGACAAATTTCTATTAGTCAAAAGGGAAGCATAAATAATGGAACTTATCTCACAAATAACATTTTTCTAACCTAGTTCACAAGCTTTAAATATTAATTTCAAAATTTTAACATTATTTTAAGAAGTATCTTGTGACTTTTATGCATTGTCTTTCTAATCAAGATAAAAGAAACTCTATCATTTTTTTATGAAAATAACTAGCTAGCATAAATATTAGTATCTCGATTTTTATATAATTAATTATAACATTATGAGGGAGTCTATATCTAAATCAAAAGTCACATATTTGTTAACTTATTTTGAGTTAGGGGAAACCAATCCATCAAAATCGTTAGTTAAACTTTATCCAATTATACTTCAAAAAAAATGAACTTAATAAATGGCATAATAGAAAGGCATGCCATCATCCTCACCAATTAAATTATAATCCTTTAAATTATTTGAAAAACTATTTGATTTAAGAGATGATAGACCACTAAAAATAATCCATAACTCTTTTCTTTTAAAAATATATTAATAAATATAATCTACATCAATATAAAAATTTACATAAATAAATCTAAAAACACTCTCTAAAAATTAAATAATTTTTTAAAATTTAATTTATATAAAATTAAAATGTACGAAAGTTTACTTGATTTAATGTATCCATTTCAAAACATTTATACAACCAAATCTCTAAATATTGAATAGAAAAATATACCCATCATCAAACCTATAGATGATAGGCCTTAAGCTCCAACTACTTATTGGAGGAGACTCCATCACAAAAAGACAAGTATTATTTGACTTGGCTTAAACACGTTTCTTCCAAAAAGTATATAAGATCAATGTCTCCATAAGTAGCATGAAAATTTTTCTCTTTCCTTACAATTACATTCAATTGTAATTGGGCAATATAAAAAATTAAGTGTCTATGTGGAAAATAAAAATACTTTTCATACAAATTAAAATAATTTAAATTTAATCAAAATTTAATAGTAAATATTGTTTAGATATTTATTATAATGTTTGTGATTACAATTGTTATATAATTATTATTAGATCTAAAAAAATATTAGATGTTTTAGTTTTTTTTTAATGTTTCTAAAAATAATTTTTAATATATATATGTAATCTTTTTTTTTTATAGATTTGTTCTAGATAATTTTCTTTTTTTCAAGCATATGAATATGGTGGTATTAATAGATGCTAATATAATTAGTTGTGGTAGACACGTTCCCTCCTTTTACCTTTGTCAAATCCTTGAATCATTTCAACATTTTTGACAAGATCAAGGACATTTCAAGAAGACATGCAAATGCCTACTCCATTCTTATTTGCATCGATACAAAGTGTGCTATTCCCTTCTATTGATGACGTAATATGTAATTGAGCTTCTTTCCATATGGCTTTTCTCTCCATCTCTAATCTACAAATTCAATATTTTTTATGGATTTGATGCTTCATTCTTTAAAAATCTATTCACCTCTAATATATGAACATGTTGGCTCCAATAGACATTGGTAGAGTTTATGGCATGGGAGACAAATCGTTCCCCTCCTTTTACCTTGGTCAAACATTTGAATCATGTCAACATTTTTGACAGGATTAAAGACACTACTTCACTCTTATTGATGTTGATGCAAATGGTATGCTCTTCTAATGACGATGCAACGTATAATCGAACTTTGCTCTAAATGAGCTTTCTCTCTATCTGTAATCTACAAATTCAACCTTTATTTATGCATTTGTTTTGAATACTTTGTTCATCAAAAACTTGTTTTCCTCTATTAGATGAACATAGTGGTGCCAATGGACACCCTTAGAGTATGTTGTGGTAGACATGTGAAGCAACTTGTTCCTCTCTTTTTATCTTAGTCACTTCAAGTAGCCATGCAAATGCCTACTCCACAATTATTGACATCAATGCAAATGTTATGTTCTTTTAATGATAATACAATGTGTAATTGAGCTTCCCTCTAGACGAGTTCTCTCTATCTCCCTATATTAAAAGAAAACATGAGCTCACTTTTTTTCAAACACCCCAACACACAAATTTGAATATTTCACGTCAAATCAGTGGGTAACAATTAGTAAGAAAGGGACCGGGCTGGAATCACAATTAAGTTTGAAGAAAAAAATACAAGAGTCAAATCTCCAACCATAATTCCGAATGAGATTCATGAAACTGACCAGATAAATCTATAAATCAAACCTAAACTTTATACATAATAAAGTCAAATTTACATACAAAGTTTCTCGAAATAAATACTTAATTTAAATTTAGGACCATACGCAAAACCATCAAAATCAAATCAAAACTTTAAAAAACAAAACATACTATAGGGAATCTAATTTTTTTCCCAAATATCAATCATTTCTCAACTCACAACACCTAAAACGGTCTTTATAATTCACTCTCATGAATAGGAGGAGGAATAGACACTCACGTCTCCTATTCATGATTCAGTCAACCATCAAAAAGTTGACCAACAGTTAAAATGTGGTGCTTGCTAGCTGGTGATGATAAGTTCACTCGCACCACTTCCACATAAAATAGCAAAAACAAATTCAACAATTATGACGATACAAGTTCACGTCCCTTTCACAGCTTGGAACGAATTCCTCTAGAAGTTTTGCCACGTCATCATATTGCAAGCAGGGTCAAAGGCAGAGTTAAACCTTTTCTAATGGGAAAGGACAAACGTTAACCCGCCCTCCCACCTAGGGTTAGAAAACTTGGTATATGTAATATTTTAACATAGCTGTACGCATGATAATGATTGCCCCAGCAATTTGTTGGGTTCGAACTCGTCACCTTTGATAGCAACTCTCCTCAATAATTCCTCAAATGGGGGACGATTTCAGACTACTTTTCATACGCCTTTGTTATTATCTTCTTTTTTCGAGGTTGGTGAAGGGTTTTATACTAGTAAATTTGCTTGGTCTTAGTTAGCTTCCCCACAAAAGAAAAACATGGTACAGGGCGTCTATTACGAGGGGAAACCCATTCAAGAGCAAGCAGACAAGCCATAGGACAAAGTTATATAAAACATGTGAATTTAATGGGATGAATGTATAGTCTTGATAATATCTTGGAGATCAGATATGGGATTCTAAAAATAGTGACAAAGTTTGTTTGTGTGTGAAAAATGTTGGTGAATGGATGTACACTTTAATTTGTTGTATTGTTTAGGTTGTCTATGATTATAATGTGCGTATATGTTAGATGATAGTTGGTGTCAATAGCATGTATGTTGAAAGAATCATAATTGAGAAAGTGAAGACGAAACTTTTTTAGTGTAATCTAGTGAGTTCTACTACTGTAAGACATCACCCATGAGACAAGTGGGGTATTCTGAAGTTTTTTGAATTGGAGATTTCTGTAAGTGGTATAAGTGTTGTAAACCTGTTGGTTGGTACCTTTGGTTTATGCCATTTTCTATGGATGTTATAAATCCAATGTTGTAACACTTAATTATTATCTAGTGAGTACTACTTGTATAAGATCTATGAGACAAGTGGGGTACTCTAAGCTTTTTGAATTGGAGATTTGTGCAAGGGATATAAGTGTAGTCATGTTGTTTTTGTACCTTTGTTTTATGCCACTTTGTAAGGATGTCATAAGTATAATGTTGTAGAACTTAATTATAATATAGTCAGTTCTACAAGTATAAGGCACTGTCCATGAGACAAGTGGGGTACTCTGAAGCTTTTTGAATTGGAGATTTGTGTAAGGGATATAATTGTAAACCAATTATTTGTGTACCTTTGATTTATGCCACTATGTAAGGATGTCATAAGTATAATGTTGTAGCACTTAATTAAATCCATAGACATGCAAACTTTACAATATTCTCTAAGAAGGATTTGCATGAAGGAAATAACTATTTTCCTATGCTTTTGCCTTGGATACAAGTACTAGATTAGTACTACTTGTGCCTTGCACATGAGAGTTTTGGATATTGAATGAATGCAAACTATCTAAGCATGAACAAACACAACCATCTCCTATTGGCTAAAATAGAGATTGGGAATCCATTGTAAACATGATTTGATGGAATAACAACTCAAACAAAGATTAGACTCGTGATTTTAAAAAATAAATTGTTAAGTTGCATACGAAGTTACCGTTTGATAAATAAATGCATCAAGATAAAGCTTGACAAAGCTACTTAGTTTCAATATATATATATATATGGAAACACTAGCATGGATGGACTAGCTTGAACAACTACTTTTGCAACATAAGTGTACATACACTATCCTTCTCTAGCTTAAGTGCTTAAAACACTTAGTTATAAGTTACAAATGGTCAATCTTTGGAACTTTAAAATTATCTTATTTAATCCCAAAAAGCCAACTTTCAAGCAAATGTCTTAAAGGTTGCTGAATAGTTGAGAAGAAAGAAACTTTAAAGAAAATCTAATCCTAAAGTAATAATTAAAGGGGCCTTAAAATAAGCATTTATCTTCAATTGGAAATGAACCACCAAAATTAGTCATTGACAAATTGACCTCAATAGTTCTGAAATATTTTCAACATCACAAAATGTGTGGATCTTCTAAACAAACTCAAAAATCTAACCATAATCAATCTATCTTTCCAACTCAAAAAGCATTTTCCTAAGGTAATGTCAAGATTGAAGATAGTATTAAATCTTTGAACAAAGATATGATAAATACTCTGGCACAAAAATTGGTGAAATTGAACATAAACGCACAAATGATTTTTTTCAAGATTCTTCATGAATAAAGTTGATACACAAATGATTTTCCTCAAGATTCTTCACAAATAAGGTTGACACACAAATTATTTTCCTCAAGATTATTCACGAATAAAGTTGACACACAAATGATTTTCCTCAAGATTTTTCCCTCAAATTTGTTTCACCAAATACTAAAAACATGTTGCCTTTGTTGGTCTAGGCCACTCATTTACACTTTCAAGGAGAAGATTTGAAAAAGTGTATAAATTACTCTCACTTATTAGTTAAGGAGTTGCTAAAATGTGCAATGTGAAACATTTTTCTTATTAGTAATAAAGATGGAAAGCCTGCCAAATTAGACCTAGCACAACTTTTTTTACTATAACAACCACTTAAAAGATCCTTCTTCACTTGACATGTGCCTTTCTTAGTCATATTTTCCATTTATATTGATATTCATTGCTTCTAGGTATCCTTCCTTGTCACTTTTTTACTTGGGACAAACTTGTCATATTAATTAGTTAAAGGAAATTTTTTAAAGTAACTTTACCATATCATTCAAATGCTTGGTAATACATTTTAATGACTTATCCACTTCTAAAATGTGCGGTAGAATTCTATGCTAACTTAACCATTGCCTAAGTGGTCTAAGCACACACATTGCTTAGAACTAGGTTATAGTTTTTTTCTTGGAATGTACCTCTAGTGAGGTATCCACAACTACCATATGATGAGTATGTGCTTTTAGTGTTACAACTAGATAGAAAGTAGCTAAGGGTTTGTTCTGGCTTTTTAGGTGGGGATTTAAGGTGATAGAACCATAGTTGTATATGTCTAGGATTTATTTTTCATGAAATAGGGATGAAGCATGTACACCATTTTATAATAGCTATTTTAATCTTTTATTGTTGTTTGTTGCTCTCTTTTCTGCTACCCATCTTTGAATTCTATATTAACATTGCTTTGTTGTTGAATCTTTTATATTTATTATTCTCTTGTGAACTATTAATTGATGGGAATGATGAGAGAGTGACAAATTTTGCAACTATTTTTATATCGAATAATATTATTTTTAATGTAGGCAAACCCTAATTAGATAATAATAGGTTGACTATTCTTATTTTCTACTATAGGCCAATCCATTAATTTTTTTTCCTTGATTTTCCTATAGGGATGTAACATGCATCTCTACTACTAACAACACATTTCCTTTGTTCCTTCTCATGGCTCACATTACCCTTTGATGACAAGTCCAATCTAATTCCTTCTTGTGTCCACATTTACAAGTTCCCTAAATTCTTCCCCCACTCAACCTAAATTTCATCATGGTGGCAACCATCATATGCGTAAGCCAATCAATATTGAGAATGACAATTAGCTTTTCCCATGCAGCCAAACTTTGGTATCCTAACACAACAAAAGAAAAAAGGACCTCCACACCATTATAAAATCCTCTTGAACATTTATTATAGTTTTTTGTTAAAATTTGAGATGATCACCCTACCTCCTCTTGAGTATAGAACATCTAATAAGCATGGTCACACACCATTGTCTTCTTAGACATGTCATAGGATTATGGGTCATTCTACCAATGGTTGTAAAATAAAGTACATGCCCTTATTGGTGAGGGTAATAACATAGTTGATGTTAGACATGGCATCTTTTTAAACAAGTGAATTCATAAGTTACCCCTATCATTCAGAATGCAAACCTATTAGATTGTAAGCACACACAATTCATATATTCTTAAGATAATGTTGATTTAATAGACAAAGCTAATAAATCCATACCTTTCACCTATTGTAGACATGATACTAATAAGGATTATCATGATGCACAGGTAATGACTGTAGACGTATAAAAATGATTGTATTCCTAAATGAATATTTAATGTTCATTTTATTCCCATTCCTCTACTTAGTTAAATTTAATTTAACTAAATCACCCACATTCTTCTATTTAATTAAATAAATTGTAGTTAAATTCACTTAAGCCCTTTACATCATTTAATTGAATAAATCATTTTATTTAATTAAAATCCCTTCTTCTTACTTTTTAATTAAATTTACATTTAATTAATAGTTTACCCCAAATTGAATCAATCTAATTTATTTAATTTCCTAACTTGCAACCAAATTGAAATAAAGCAATTTATTTTAATTAATTCTATTTTCCCTCACCCACTTGCATTTTCCTACATCTCCCACTTGCATCCTAACCCTATTCCTAATTTCTTCTAGAATCCATCTAATCCTAATCAATTAACCCAAACCCATTCATTATCCCCTTTCCCTAAATTTGAGGAGGTCACTTCTCAAATTTGGAGTAAAGTCTTCTAAAAGCATTAAAGCCTTTATCCATTCAACAGGCTAACTTGTTGAATACCCCCAAATTTGGAAGGACTCTTACAAATTTGTCCCCAAAGTCTTCAAACCATTAATGGTTAACTAACCTTTAGTGGCATGGTTAGAGACTTTTTGCCTAACTTAACCTCCATCTAACCCAGGGGTCTCATCAAGCATTCATTGCTTTGACCATGGTTATCCCTTGGATAACCCTAACCTAACCTTAACCCTTACCTTCTAAGGTAACCATGGGGTCTTCTCAAGCATTTAATGCTTCTTTCCTCTCCTCTCAAGTAGTCTTATGTTGACAATTGTCACCATTTCATTGGTGAAAATTGTAAACATGGATTGATAACTTTCAATCCCGATCCTTGATTGACTCCTTCAATCTTGACCATCCATTGCCCTATTTTCACTATAAATAGAGCTCTCATTCCTCCATTTTAACATCCATGCAAGCTTTCAGTATCTCATTTATGTTCAAATTTATCAATACATCTAGCTTCTCTTTGTAATAAGAATTAATCTAATAAGCATTTTAGACTATTTCCTTTATCATTAGCTTAAATCATTAACTAGTATATCATGTTAGGATAATATTGCTACTAATCTTGTCATCTTATAATCTAGTTTATTGCATTTGTAGAATCATGCATAGATAGGATGCATTTCATATGCACATCAATCCAAAGCATCCCTCGTTCTTGCATTCGTCATCCCTAAGCCACTTTGCTCAGTGATATGAGAGCAAAGGCATTGGCTTGAGGGACCTTGTGAGATAGAGAACCATGGAACCAACCTTGGGAAGTTGAGTCATTCTTCATGACTCCATAACTTGCACCAAGAAGTCTCGTGGGTGTGTGAACAAGCAGCCTCTTTGAGACCGCATTTTCACTTTTTAAGTTTCATTGACCCGTTTTTCCCGCACACAATGACCAATAATATAGTGCACATAGGATGACCCAAGACTATAATTCACATGTTTTATACCTTCTTTTCATTCTTAGTCTTTTCTTCGTGCTTCTCACAATGACTTATTTCTTCTTTTATATTTTAATGAGTATACTATCACATGGGTGAATACTAATCTCTTGATCTGCTTATCGAAAAACCTAAAGCACCACCAAATTGAATAACATTCTCTTTGTCCATAGTTGTGACACTTTCTATTTTACATGTCTCTACTCCTTTCCCAATTTATGATATTTCTCTATCATACCTTACAATGCTCACCCTTTCTTTCCTCTTTCCTAGTATATATGATATTGGTCTTAAGATGATAATACTAAATTTATAGCTCTTATGCTACATTCTTACTGTCAAGTTTTCAAATAACACACATCTCTTATTAGGCTTCAATAAAAGCATTTTTGAACATTTATGCTACTCTACTAATTTTTTCTTGAAATTGATGTTACATAATGACATCATCAATATTTTAAAATAACTTACAATTTTAATGAATATTTATTAAATGTTTTTTTTTTTTAACTTCTATTAAGTTTGACATGCCTAGATATTTCTTAATACTTATATTACCAACTTCTCTTTTATTTACTTAATCTATTATTTTTTAGGTGTATACTTCTTACACAACAAAAAAAATTATCTAATACTTTCATTATATATATATATATATATATATATATATATATATATATATATATATATATATATATATAAATAAAATGTTTTATCTTTCCAAAACACTTGTCCTCACATGGGTGAAACCTTTTCTTGTCTTGTGTGTTTGCTTAAATGACCACAACCATACATGATAGATCTTTACTAAATGTCAAAATGACTAAGCCCTTCTTAACTCTCTTCTTTTTTTCATTTTTCTAAATAAACATCAATGATCTTTAATTTAAAATATAAAATGTTATCTAGATAATTTAGTAAGTTTAATTAGATTCTAAGTTCAAAAGAACAACCTCTTAAATAAATATAAATTAAGTTTTTTAAAGCTGATATATATTTAGTTTATATTTGTAATGGTGAAAATTACATATTCCATACTTTTCTTATTAGTTTGGGACTCATCTTGATTGGGTTAGTCTTTATATGACATGTTTTTGCATTAAGATTTGAGATTTTCTATGAACTTAGCTTGATTCTACTCCTACATAACCCCAAGGACTAGTATCAACCCTTATTTTACTCATTCACTAATTTGGTTCAAAATTATTCATGAAATTGAACATGATAAATGATTTTGCAATAGGAAATCCATCAACTTTTTTAAATTTCAAATTTCAAATCAAGCTCATGTTGTCCCCCTACAACTAGTTGTGTGCCTATTTGAAGTGTGAAACATTTAAAATTGTATTCTAGGGTGTTGTATAAAATGACAAACCCTAATTCATTTTAACACATCTATAACTCTCACTTACTACTTGCATCATTATTCAAGGAGCATAGTTGAGCATTCACTCAACATTTCCTTACTTTAACAATAGATAGACATATGGTATGGTTGTGTATTATCTTCAATCTTTGTTCACAAGTCATTGAATTGGTTTGTTAGGGATTTGACTAAGAAGAACATGACTCTCACTTAATAATCTTCGGAAAGGTGTTCAAGTCAACACCTCCAATCTTTATTTTTCAATTCTAGATATCAAGGCGAAACTTTGTTTTGTAAGTTAAAAAAAATCATGAACTATGAGGTTGTTTATTCACCCTCTAGATTGATTTTATGAAAGAAAGGATAATTCTACTATGTATTTTATCCAAATTGATTTTCCTACACAAAATCGACCCTAATAAAATCGGCCCTAACAACCCAATTCATATGTCATTGTTGTGCTTCCAATATATCTAGGAACATATAATTTTAAATTTTTTTAAAAAATAGACAATTATCTATCAACAACTAAAATTAACTAAAATTTATCAATTTCCAAAAACAATTAATATTTTTATAAAACCAAAAACAACTTTAGATTAAATTATATTAATCTTCATACTAATGAAACCTTATTTCTTTTAGAAAAGCAATCCCTTGTTGCTTTACAGCAATAAGATAGAAAATGGTAATGCAAGTAGTCGTGACTTTTCAAAAGTTTGATGCGTAAAGAAGTAATCTCATTATTTATTTTGAAATTATAATTATCAAGTTAGCACTATTTTGATGCACGCTCGTAGGGAGGAAAAAGGAACAAGTTAAAGTAGGATAACTTAATCATACAAGATTCCATTTTAAAGGAATTTAAAAGCATAAATGAAATGATACAAGAATACGGGAGTTTTTAAAACCAGAGGGAAAAAAAGGAGATTAGTAATGACGAATCTGCACCTATCAATCAACTATCGTGCCATTAATGTATTTCAAAGCATGGAAAGTGATACACAAAGATTATTGGTCTCACAATCACATTAAATCGTTTGCTTAACCAAACCAACATTTATCTTCTTCAAAATGTGCGTTTTGAAAATTGATGTTAATTTTTTTTAATTGGAAAAATGCATATTAAATGAAAAAATAATGTACAATAGAAATGACTTTACAATTGAAATTTGAGCTCTCTCGAAATTCTTTGGATTTTATCAATAATAGAACTTATGTATTCCTCGGTGTAATTTGCATGTGAAAAGTGTTAGTCACCTCATTAAGACATGTTTTATTTGTAATTATTCATGTTTTTTACACTGTCAATTGTTTCTCCATAGTCAATCATTTTGTATGTTTTCACATTTCCATCTATCTGATGCTTCTTTATTGTAAATCAAGGAAGAAACCTTGCTCATAACTTGCTCAATGAGTCATATTGAGGCTAATATAGATAAACCAATGCTCACTCTCCTATGTATCAATAGATCCTTGGGACCTAGATGATGAACAATTTTTAATCAACAAACGAAACACAACATTTGTAAGATCTAGTTCACATGGTAGAGTATGAAGAGAGACATGTAGAAGAAGTATGCTATCTAATAAGGTATTAAGAGAGCATGCCATCGAATGATCCTTTTTCACGTGGAAATGAAGATGTTTTGTACTAGTTTCTAGTAATATCATATCTCTTGTAGCTTCAATATCAAATTTATTATCTAACTCTCCTTTCTAGATTGTCAATCTTGCTAATATTTGGCATATCTTGTAGGTGAACATATAGCTCATGAAACAGATGGAGTGATTTGGTCAAGAGAACCAAATAAGTAACTAAAAAGACATGCTATTTGCACAATCCATTAGAAATAGTTTGAAATCTTATGATAGAAAATCATGAACAAGTATTTACATCAATGTTTTGAATCACAATCCATGATTCCTTGTTACAATTTTATATTTCCTTGGCTTGATGATGGATGATAGAGTGTAAAACAAAATATTGCTACAAAAACTTATAGATATATTTTTATACCAAAAGACTTCAAACAAAGCAACTAGGAATTATTATATTATTAAGATTATGCTTTTTTATTTCATTGTCAAGTGATTGTTCATCTTTTTAATTGTATCTTGTATTTGTTTAGATAATATTTATCCTTTGAAAGGTGTATAATTGTGACAACTTTTGTTGTAGTTGTATGAATTTTCTCAATCCATCTACTTAAAGATGTATATATGATATTTTTTCTTCAAACGATAAACAATTATTAGAGTTTGTGTTGTAATTAAATCGGAGAAAAAGCTCACTTTAATATGCATGAGTAATAATAATAGAAAGAAAAATGTCTAAGAATATTAGTAGTTGTTAGAGTATCTGAATTTTTTATTCAAAATGAGAGCATAAACCACCAACTCTTAACTATTTTAATGTTACATTATATCAATAAAAAGTATTTACCTAAGTGAAGATATTATGGTGACATGTTGAAGGTATGAAACATAAGATATATAATTGTATTAAGAGATAGAAGATGGTTGAACTTTTGATAAAGTATCTCATTTAATAGAAAAAACAATTAAAGTTGATATTGCATATAGTTGAAGTCATATTAGAACACAAAGATATGTCTAACCAATAATAAAGATCACAAAAGCAATTATAAATATCTAATCAAAACATTAAAAAAAAATAATCATAATATATTCAAGAAAACACCTAGAGTCAATATGAAATCTAGATAGCATTATTATTTTATTAATAGTCACAACAATTACAATCATATTATATATAAATATAATTTATATTATTAATATTTCTTATCAATAACCATATTTCTTCATAAATGACAAAAAAACAAATTGTCATTTCTAATCAATTTACAATCATATTATATATATACATAACCAATTATTATATATATTAAAATGACAAATTATATACAATAAAAAAATTCAAACCTAACAATTTATATTGCAACATTTTATCTATACATTATCCATAGTTTGTACTCATATACCACTTTAGGCAATAATTTGAAATGATATTTGAATTGAAAATATATAAACAGTATTGGTAACTTTCTAGACGTACATAATAGCTTGCGTCAAAAGCTAGTGTAAATTAATTTAATTTAATTTATATTATTTTGTTACAACCAAGAATAATAAAAAGTAGGGAAAGATACTAGAGCTTATATTGTCTAAAGGTATCGTTTTAAAAGTACAACTTAGCCCCAAGTCATACGTCATAAGTCATATGGTGTCTATAGAAAAGATGGAGAATAGCGCCCCCACCATGGCGGCATATGACCAAAGTCAATATCAAACTTAAAGATAAAAGCTGGCTTATGGTACTTTTGATTGGGTAGTTGAAATTTCTTGAAGAAGGGAAAAGTAGGCTGGTTTAGAGAAAACGAGGGTGTTTCATTTCTTATTATTCTATTGAGTAGTCTTCTTCATAGTGAAATGTTTTTCTATATACCTACTTAGTCCCAAAAATGGGAGGGAAGGATAAGTTCATTGTTTGTTTGTTTGTTCTAGGCCAAGATTTTCCTTACCTCTTAAGGATAAGAAAGGACAAACCTTTATTGGGAGGTCTCTTTCAATTTCAATAATGAATGTGTGGTTGTCTTAGAGGAGACTTGTATATGGTAAGGATTTTGTAGTCAAGTAGGACTCTTCAAGAGATCATTTGGTCTCTTAAAATTAAAGAGCACAAGTTGATTATTTTCTATGGTTTATAGGAATGTTCACCATCAATATTAAAAGATCATAAAATTGTTATTGAAATGAGTAAAACATTTAAAAAGATCAAATATAAATATATATTTTTTAAAAGTGTCGGGAATTTTTTTTAACGTGATCGATGATACTGGCACAATATGCTCTCTGGTACCACATGAACACTTTTGACCTAGAGTTATGAACTAGTGAGGTCACAAACGAGGGACCTCATCCCTATTTAAAAAAGTTGATGCTCAAAACCCACAAGCACATTGGATCAACAAAGGCACAAGCCTACAAGCACAATGGCCCAACAAGGTTTGAACCTTGGACATAACAACACCACCAGTTAACCAACACACCATGGGGAGAACCCCAATTTAATATAAATATTTAAAAGAAAACAAAAGCAACAATTCTGTGAACAAGGAGAAACCCTGTTGCCAAAGTATAATTAATGTCATTTAAAGACCAAACAATAACGACAAAATAATTATTATATATTAATTATTATAAAAGTACTATTATTATAAGAATTAAATTATAATTATTATTTTAATATTAATAATTTTATTAATATATTAATTATGTCGAAGGCATCTCTTTATTTAAGATGGCCGACTTGAAATGTGAGATCAACGGCTCACATTTTCTTAGGGGGTGCGACCGTCTAGAGTCGTTGATCTTTTTTTATTATTATTGTTTTATATTGTTTGGGATCCTTTGCCGCTTGTTTTTAGGATTTCACAATATTTTACTTGCAAACTCACCCTAACACATTTTCCACGGTAATATTAATTCCAGTTTCACCCACTCTTTTCCATCCACAAAGAAATAAATAGCCCAAATAAAATATGTGAAACACGTTTTACCATATGAGGGAAATAGAAACTTCCACATTCTTTTTTATATAATAATTTTAAATTCTTTATTATATAATTAGATTATATTTAATTTATTAATTTATATTTTAATTCTATTTTTAAAATATATTTTATTATTAATTAGATAATATGTAAATAAATTATTAGTATTTAATATAAATAAATTATTTATATATTTATATTAGATATTATAAAAATATTTTGATAAGTTTATTATATATTAAGGTTATTGTTATTTATTATTAATTTTAAATTATTATTTTTATTAACATTTAGATATTATGTATTTTCAAATTGCATTTTTTAACTCTATTTTAGTTTTATATTTTAGATTTAAATTTGAAATTATTTAATTATTTATTTTTATTTTGTGAATTTAAAATAAAAAAATAAAAAATATTTAGAAGTAGTTTAATTTATAATAACTTTTTGTTCTTTTAAAATTTGATTGTATAATAATTATATTTTGAACTTTTATCTTAATTTTTATAATATTTATTAAATACATTTTATCATTTTTTACTATATTAAATGTTTATGTTCTTTAACTTTTCAACAAAAAATTTATTACATTTTTAGTAATTATTTTATAATTATAGAAATAATATTTCTTTTGGTCAATGATTATAGAAACAATGATTATTTTATAATTATAGAAACAATGTAGAGATAGAGAATCATATATAATGCTCTCTCTCTCTCTCTCTCTCTCTCTCTCTCTCTCTCTCTCTCTCTCTCTCTCTCTCTCTCTCTCTCTCTCTCACACACACACACACACACACACACACACACACACACACCTGTGTGTGTGTGTGTGTCCTTAATTATTTTATAATTATAGAAATAATATTTCTTTTGGTTAATGATTAAATTTGTAAACAATGTAGAGATAGAGAATCATATATAATGCTCTCTCTCTCTCTCTCTCTCTCTCTCTCTCTCTCTCTCTCAAGTTATAGTTATCTCTCCTTTCTACCCCTATCTCTCCCTCTCTACTTATCTATCTCTCCCTTTGTCCTCTCTTCTCCCTCTCCCTCTCTCCCCCCTCTTCTCTCTCTTTCCCTTTATCTTTCGCCATCTCCTTGGCCCTCCCCCCCCCCCCCCCTCTCTCTCTCTCTCTCTCTCTCTATATATATATATATATATATACTTACCCATATCTCTCCTTCTCTCCCTATTACAAACATAATAAGAGCATAGAGCATATTGGTAATGGAGTTTTATAATCATGTACTACATAAATGCATGCAAAAATTTGACCAATTTATTTTATCTATTTGACTTTCTACACCTCTTCGGCGTACCCATTGCACACCAAGGTGCACTTGCTAGTAATATCCTATTATAATAAATAATATAGTACCAATAGAAATAGATATATTCATAATAGTGTTTTCATATATTTATATTTAACATATAATTTTCTCATAGGAGTGAAACTTAAAAGTTTAGATATCTTATATTGAGGGGTTCAACCACATAGATGTTATAGCGACTTATAATTGTACCATTAAATATTCATTAGATTAACTTTAATTGTTTTATTGTAAGTTTGTTAATGGTTCTTTTGATCATATGTTTTATCCTTCCATTATAAGTAAACAGTTTGAATGCTATATTTTAACATTGTATTCTAGGTGTTTTAATGTGCAAAATGTATTCAATCAATTTCTTATAAACCACTCAAATTTTTAAAAATGCTTCATTTATTTTTGTTATTAGTACAATGCCCTATTATGCCACCCAAAATATTGGATCCAATTATGGTAAAATATATTTCCATATTTGCACACCATTGAGCCTAAATTGTACATCAATTCATCATTCACACTTTTCTACAAGCATGTTCTTCCTTAAGGATACACATCTACATTTCAATTAATTCCCATCACCTTTTTAATGAATCTTTTTGTTAAAACTGAGACAAGCTTATGCCACTTTTTTTTTTCATTTTGTTGTACATCTCCCATAAATTATTAAGGGAAGCATAACTTTGTCACACATGTGTCTTAATCTAACATAAACATGTATAAAGAGTGCAACGTAAAATAAATATTGATTTTTGGTATAAATGATGTAAAAAATTATTGTAAAATAATATTAAATGTAACATGATATTTTTGACATGCATATGAGTTTAAATAACAATCTTAAATGTAGTTACAAAGTGCAAGCACGTACTCAATGGACCAATTGAACTTGATTGATTCAATATATGTCCAAGAGGATAGAATGGTGTTTGGGCTAACCTTTAAATGCATAACTAGTTATTAAAAATCTAAGTAAATATGATTAAATGTATAGATTGGTTCTCTTATTCACACATCTATGTAATTGTTGGCAGGGGGGTGAATCAATTTGCTCTCAAACTCTACACAACTCAAACTTAAATTAAAATCTAATAATAAACAATACAAGCATAAATCAACACATCAATAACACACATAACACCAAGATTTTTGATGTGGGAAACCCGATTAAGGGAAATACCATGGTGGGAACCTACCCACAATGAGATAATACCCTGTTAGGAGTAAGTTTAAATATTACAATGGGGAATGCACATGCATTCAAGTACACTGCCTATATCTCACCACTCAAATCATAAAAAAAGAAGGGCTACAACCTTGGGGAAGGCTCACTGCCTTACAAAAGGATTCATATTACATCTGAAGAATCATGAATTGATGAAATAACATCTTCTCATGCCTGGTTGCAGTTCTAGTTAAGCACATATACTCAAACTCTGCTCTTTCCACTCTTCTTCACACTTATTCACACTTCTCTTCTACTACTGAAAGATCAAATCAATGTTCGTACATGGAGATACCGAGCAGATACTTTTGCAACATGACAATTACATATATTTATACAAATCACAACCTATATTTCAAGGTCGGCTAAAACCTCAATACAAATTACAAAACAATAACCTCCCATGCTACAATAATACATGCAGACCAAAACAATGTCAACTAAGACATAGTCTAGACCTAAACCAACACCGCACGCAAGAAATAATTCCAAGAATTATGCCTCAAACATCTGCAACATGCTACAATCATTATGAATGTTGCATAACACGAAGAACACCACCAGATCAAGAAAATGATCAATAACGCGCACAACGATCAATGCGAACCATCAACATGGATAAAACATGATCTAGAAACACAAGCAACGTGAATCACCACAACATCACCACTTACTAGAATCTCCATCATCATTATAGCGAACCTCAAGAACACATACAAAACTGATTGTCAAATTGAAGGATTCACTTGCGGAGCTCAAAATCATGAACCATCTGAATTGAGGACACATATGAATGTCTCAAACACTCTGCCAAATTTGAAAACCAAGATATAGCAATTCTGGAGCAATGTGGAGCACAATCCAGAATACCAAATAACATGAACAACTAAATATCCAACCTCAATACCAAATCACACAACTCGATCAAATCATCATGCAGATCATTAAAACTTTTGTTGAATCAACTAGAGATAAGTATCTCTAAACTCATTAAACTGCAACAACTCATTTGCAACAGACTAACCAAACCAACTCATCCAATCTAACTGTAACATTGGAATAGACAGAAGAATATGTTGACATCAATGACAACACATAATTCTAGCCAACTTCTCAACAATATCCAACAATCTCCCTCTTTAGCATTGATGGCAACATATGAATGTGAAAAACAATCAATGCAAAGAAATAAATCAACAACCAACAATCTCCCCCTGAGATCAACACAAGATATAGCAATTTTTCACATACTCTTCTCCCCCTTTGACATCAATGCAAAAGGCACATACAACATAAATCATTATTCTCTCACCCTTATCAAATAATCTCCCCCTTAGATAAACACACAAAACTGAACATCTAAACAACACACTGACTATTCCCCCTGAGTATCAACCTCACTCATCAATTTGGATCACAAGATATCTTTGTTAAGTCCACTGAACTGATGCGACTCCATGCATCTTAGTTCTCATTAGGAGGGGAAATCACCCCAAGCTTCTCTCTGAGATACTCAAATATATCTTTAGGCAAAGGCTTCATGAAGTTATCTGCAATATGTTCCTTTGTAGATACATACTCCAATTTGACTTCCTTCTCAGTCACCTTCTCTCTCAAGAAATGAAACTTGATTGATATATGCTTAGTCTTTGAATGCAACACCAGATTCTTAGAAATGTTAATAGCATTTGAATTCTCACAGTATATAGTAGTAGGGTCATAAAAAATAACTGATATTCTTCAACATCTGCTTCATCCAAATCACCTGAGTACAATTGCTAGCAACAACAATGTATTCAACTTTTGTAGTGGACAAAGATATAGCATTTTGCTTCTTAATCATCCATGAAACCAATCTCTTACCCAAGAAAAAAACACCACCACTAGTACTCTTTCTGTCATCAACATCACCTAACCAATCAACATCAGTAAAAGCACTCAAAGTGAAATCATCATCTCTAGGACACCACAAACCAAAATCAACCATGTTGGCATTGCATGAAGATTGCATTGGAGAAGTATAGTGTTGTCATTGATGTCAATAGAAACCAGTAATGAAGCAAGTATTGCAACTAGTAATGAGTAGTATAGCAACCAGTGTTGATGCAGTGAAGATCAATTGGTAACCCTAACCAGTTGAGATGCATAACCCTAACTGATGAAGTTTGGAGATTAGTTGTGATGATCTATGACCGAATGATAATTGGTGATGAAGATGCCATGTAAGCATGTTACACGTGATGAGTTTTAAAATGGATTTGGTGTGTAAGAGATAACCGTTTATCTTGGGAATGATTAAATGCATAGTATGAAGTGAAAAGTGCGTGATGAGTTACAGATTCAAAGTGTGGTGATCCAAGAACGATTGTAGATGCCTAGAAGAATCTAATGTTGATTGCATGTAATCTACTAGTCAAGATTGAAATGATATGTTTGTAATCTCTATGAGATTGTAGGGTTTGTGTTGTGTTACCAACCTAATGTATTTGCTTATATGGTCGATGATTTGTTTCAATGTCATGTTGGCAATTTGGTTAAGTGTGAAAGTGATTGTTGCCAAACTAGGAGGTGTGTCTGCAGAATGTTGTGAAGGCAGATAGGAGCGATAAAGGATCTGATTCAACAAGGAAGTGCTATTTCCATATCAGTCAAGAACCTGTTGTTCTCTAGCCATTACAACAGTTAAATCCCTTAACCGGATAAGCTTTAACATGCTTGTTGTTGAAATCCTCTAACCAGGTGATCCATTAGCTTGGATTTGAAATCATCCACTGAGGTTACCTTTAACAGGGTATTTGTAGTCAATCCCTTAATCGGGTGGTCCTTAATCGGATATGTTCCTAACATGACATTATTATAAAAGCTTCTAACAAGGCTTGGCTCCTAATAGGGCGAACTTCAGAAGAGTTCAAAATACTTGTGGGTATTCATCCCCACCGTGTTTTTTTCCCATTTGGGTTTCCACGTGAAAAATTATTGTGTCAAGTGGTGAATGATTTTGTGGATGTGTTTTTGATATGGTTGGTAAATCTGCATAGATATATTTGAATGACCAGAAATGATCCAAAACATATTTTTACTGGTATTAGTGAAGTGATTTAAGGTTTTGTCAAATGGTAATTAAGTTTCAAGATTTGTTGCCTTGTGTCAGTGAGTATTAGGACAATCGGTAAAGTTTAACAGTGCAGTTGCAGATTTGTCTGAGTGTCTAAACTAATATACTTTATGAGTTGATTCAGAGTTGAAATTTTGTTTGGTGAAAGTTTAGTTTATTTTCTATCTACTAATTCACCCCCTCTCTTAGTAGTTGACTGAATCTTTATAGTTTCATCATATTATCAATTGGTATTAGAGCATTTCAGGTCCTCTTGAGTATAAGCCTAACAACTTGAGGAAAATATCTAGGAGAAAATGATGAAGAGAGAAGGTCTGAAGTTTAATAGAGATAACTACATAATCTGGAGTGATAGGATGAAGATTTACATCAAGAGCGTAGAAGTCAGTCTTGGGATCAAGTTGTTACTAAGTATAACTTGCCTAGTGGAATTCTGATAGATGATCAGAAGAAGGAGCAACGAGAGAACAACCAAGCATTGGAGGCCATCATCAGTACCTTGTTTGATTCAGAATATGTTGATGTTCATGGATTGGAGACTGCATATGAGGTTTGGAAGAAACTGGAAGAAATCTACGATGGTGATGAGCATGTAAAGATTGCCAAGGAAGAGAGTCTCTGAGAAAAATTTGATGATATGAGAATGACTGAAGGTGAAAAAATTCAACAATATGGTCAGAGAATCAAGGAGATTGTTGGAGAAATCAAAAGTGTTGGAGGTATAGTGGAGGATGCCACTGTGGTTGGCAAGGTGTTGAGAGCCCTTCTATCGGTCTACGCTATCAAAGTTGCAGCTATTCAAGAACTCAAATCTATTGACAAGACAAATGTAACTCTTGACTCTATCATTGGTAAATTAACTGCATTTTAATTAAATGGTTTTGATGGAAGTGTTCAAAGGTTAGAATCTGCATTTAAAGCTTCAGTCTCAACCCCACTGGTAAGGAAAAGTAGAGATGCTAGTTACAGTCATGAATCCAGATCCAGTAGAGAGGTCGATGATGATGAGAGTTTGATAGAACTTGAAGCATTGTTGGCCAAGCGGTTACCTAGAGGTATTGGTAAGTACAGAGGTAAACTGCCATTGAAATGTTTTGCATGTAACTGGATAGGACATATTGCTGCTAACTATCCTAATGGAGATAATGAGGAAAAATGAGAGAAATATAGGAAGTTCAAAGGAAAAGGAAAAATAAATTATTTCATTGCAGTGGATGGAGGCATTACAAATGAAGAATTTGAGGGTGATGCAAATGAGGACATTGTCTTTATTTCTATCAAAGAAGAGATATCAGATTAGAAGGCATTGGTCTCTCACTTGGATAGTTCAGATGACTGGATTATAGATAGTGGTTGTTCACACCACATGACTGGTGACCGAAGCAAGCTTCTAACATTGGAAGAGTTTGATGGAGGTGTTGTGATATTTGGGAGAAACTCTCCCTACATGGTGAAAGGGAAATGATCCATCTCCCTGAATGGTAAGAGTAGTGTGGATGATGTCTACTGGGTTGAAGATCTGAAACACAATCTTTTGAGTGTTGTTCAACTCAATGACAAAGGTTACCTGTTAGAATTCAAGAATGGAGTTTGCAAGATCTTTGGAAGCAAAGGTGAACTGATTGCAACCAGCAAACAAACCAGAGGTAATATTTTTCATTTAAAATTCTAAAATCAATAGTTGTTTGATTGCAAAAGTAGAAGATAGTTGGCTTTGGCATCAGAGGTTTTGCCATGTGAATTTTGATCATTGTAAGAGTCAACAAGTCAAAATCAGTAAGAGGTTTGGCATAGTTGGACAAACCGGTGAATGCTTTGTGCAAGGAATGTCAATTAGGGAAAATGACATCCTCAACCTTCAAGAGCAAATCTTTATTAGCTGAACATTTGCTAGATTTGGTTTATACTGACCTATGTGGACCAATGAGGACTAGGAGTATTCAAGGAGATCAATATTTCATGATATTTACCGATGACTGCTCAAGGATGATGTGGGTCACATTCTTGAAAGACAAGACATAAGCTTTCAACAAAATTAAGGCATTCAGAGCCTTGGTTGAGAATGAAAGTGGAAAGAAGATAAAATGCTCAAGAACTGATCAAGGTGGTGAATTTACTTCAGAGGAATTCACTAGATACTGTGAAAACAATGGAATCAAGAGACAACTATCTGCACCAAGGACACCACAACAGAATGGTATTGCAGAAAGGAACAACTAGTTAGTAGTTGAAGTTGCTAGGAATATGCTAATTCAAGGAGGTGTAGCTCAGACATTTTGGAGAGAAGCTGTCAGCACAATTGTTTATACAATGAACCAGATACTGGTTAAAAGAGGTAAAGACAAAATACCCTATGAATATTGGTATGGTAGATCACCTAATGTCAATTACTTCAAAATATTTGGTAGCAGATGTTTTATTAAAATAAATGATTATATTGGTAAGTTTGATGCCAAAAGTGATGAAGGCATATTTGTTGGTTACTCCACCAAGAGCAAAGCTTACAAGTGCTACAACAAATGGACTAAGAAGATCATTTAAAGTGTCAATGTCCGAGTTGATGAATTTATTGAAAAATCAGAAGAAACTAGCAAGGAGAAGGAAGAAGAAGAACCTAACACACTATTTTTGGAACTGGAACCTGTAAAGCCAAAAGTTGGAGAACTGAACACAAAAGCCCCAGTTCAACCGGAACAGGAAGGTCCAACAAAAGATGAAGAAAGTGAAGAAGAAGAAGAACCCAACAAATCAAGATCATGTTATTCCAAGGTATGTCAGATTCAATCATATCCCTGATCAAATTATTGGAGACAAGGATGCAGGTGTGTTAACTAGAAGAAGGCTACGAGAAAACTCTTGTATGATTTCCACCATTGAGCCTAGAATTGCAAAAGAAGCCTTTGTAGATGAAGATTGGATCAAGGCAATGTAAGAAGAACTTGACTAGATAGAAAAGGATAATACTTGGTCATTGGTACCCAGACCGGAAAACAAGAATGTAATAGATACAAAGTGGGTATCTAGAAACAGACTGAGTGAAGATGGAGTAGTGGTCAAGAATAAAGCCAGACTGGTATGCAAAGGATATGCACAAGAGGAAGGTGAAGATTATGGTGAGACATTTGCACCAGTAGCAAGATTGGAAGGAGGAAGGACTTTACTTGCATTTGCAGCCTACATAGGATTTAAAGTATACCAGATGGATGTTAAGTCAACATTTTTAAATGGAATATTGGAAGAAGAAGTCTACATTGAACAACCAAATGGTTGTGCATTGACAGAAGAAAAGGATATGGTGTGCAAGTTACATAAGGCACTTCATGGATTGTAACAAGCACCAAGAGCATGGGATGAAAGATTGCACTCTCACTTAGTAAAGATAGGTTTTCAAAGAACCAGTGAAGATAGTAATATTTATCTCAAGACAGAAGGAGATAAAATATTGGTAAGTGAGGTATTTGTTGATGATATCATTTTTGGAGGAAATGATGATATGTGTCATGATTTTGCTAATGAAATGAAGAATGAATTTGAGATGTCACTGGTAGGTGAGATAAAAAAATTCATAGGTTTGCAAATCCAACAGATGAAGGAAGGTATTTTTATCACACAATCCAAGTATGTGAAGGAAGTGTTAAGAAATTTTGGAATGAGAGATTGTAAACCAGTTGGAACACCAATGGTTATAGGTTGTAAATTATCAAAGGAAGATGATTCTGCACTAGTTGATCAAAAGGAATACAGGTCCATGATAGGTAAGCTACATTGTGTTGGCCACAACAGACCAGGCATTGCTCATGCAGTAGGATAGGTTGCCAAATTTAAGAAAAGCCCAAAGGAGTCACACATGGTTGCAACCAAAAGAATTTTCAGATACTTGAAAGGCACTATAGATCATTGATTATGGTATCCATATGTAGGAAACTTTGACTTAAAGGTCTATACCGATGCAGATTGGGAAGGCATTATTGATGACATGAAGAGTACAATCAGATGAGAATTTTTTCTTGGAGGTAGATTAGTATCTTGGAGCAGCAAGAAATAGAGTTGTATCTCTCAATCAACAACAGAAGCTGAGTATGTTGCATCTTACATGAATTGTACCCAAGCAATCTGGATGAAACACATATTGGAAGGTTTCGAGCTGAAGATATCAAAACCGGTAAGAATTTTCTGTGATAACACAAGTGCTATAAATATTTAAAAGAACCCAGTGTTGCGTGCTAGGACAAAGCATATAGAGTGGAAGTATCATTTCATGAGAGAGAAATTTCAAAGCAAGGATGTATCATTGGAGCATGTTTCTACTAAAGAACAACTTGTAGATATTTTTACTAAGCCTCTATCTAAGGCTACATTTGATTACCTTAGAGGTAAGCTAGGGGTTGTAGCCCTACATGAAGTCAACTAAGCAGATGTGGAAGACATCAATCCCATAGCCTATTGAAAATATTGAAGATGGATTGGTGAAGAATGGAGCCACTCCACAGGGGGAGCAACTATTTGTAGATCGGTGAAGCATGGAATGGTTTACCTTCACTCTGGCATTGTTGTCAAAGGGGGAGAAGAAATGTATATGATTGATAGCTAGTTACTAGTTGAAGATATGAATATACAATTGAAGGATAGTATATGATTGGAAAATGTAAACCAGGATTCCTATACCTGTGTATGTGCTTTACTCTCAATCATGAAAATCAATCAGTATTGATATTTGTATTGTCATCAATGCCAAAGGAGGAGAATGTTGGCATTGCATGAAGATTGCATTGGAGAAGTATATTGTTGTTATTGATGTCAATAGAAACTGGTAATGTGTTGGCATGTGTGCAGAGTATGTTGACATGATGATATTGTATGTTGTCATTGATGTCAATATGATGAAGAGTGAACCGGTATATTCAATATGATGAAGAGTGAACTAGTATATTGAAGTAAGCACTTGCAAGTGAAGCGGTATGATGTTGTGAACTGGTATATGTGAAAAAGTGAAGCGATATGTTTGTCCAAGTGAACCGGTATGTTGGAATGTGAACCGATATATGGAATGTTTTGTATCAAGGTTTCATATGGTATGACTACTAGTTGGTAGTCTTAGCTTTAGGGTTTCCAGTTGAAGTGTTCTATGCCTGTGTGATTCAACCGATGACATTGTGTGATGAGTTAGCATTGTAACGAAGAACATATTGTGTTGCCATGTTATCCTTGTGCGCGTGAAAGATCTTGCATGAAGGAGATTGATCCTATCTACCTCGAGAATGTGCGAAGTCTTTGTAAAATGGTGGAGAATGCGTGATGGGTTATCAGCCTCCAAGGAGCGATGAAGAACGAACATTGGAGAACGTCTTGAGATCTGTTCAAGACTGTTGTAATCAATGCAATATGATCAAGGATTGGGATTGAACCGACTAAATTGCTTAACCTAAATGTTTAGGGTTTAGGGTTTATGCTACCAACCTATCTGTTTCCTATAAGGTCGATGTTGTTTTTCATGTTGAGGTTGTTGGCAAATGTTGTGTGTGTATCTAAGTGCAAAGATATGTGATTCTTGCTAGACCAGATAAGAGAATAGATACCTGCAGAGTGTGAGTGCAAAAGGAAGGAACTAAAGTGGATCTACATTGGCATTGAGTGCTGTTACCAGATCATTGTAATACTTGTTGACCTCTAACCACTTCAATAGTTGGAAAATCCCTTAACAGGGTAGCTTTAACTGGCTTGTTGTAAACACTTTAACAGGGTGACTCAAAATCATTGAGTTCTTAAAATCCTCTAACAAGGTAACCTTTAATAGGGTTTAACCCTTAACCGAGTATTTAGCCATTCCTTAACCGAGTGATCCCTAGTAGGATTAGTTCCTAACAAAACCTATTGTAATAGTCTTTAACCAGACTAGGCTCCTAATAGAGCAGACTGCAAAAGGGTTCAAAGAACAGCTTGTGGGTATTCATCCCCACCATGGTTTTTCCCAATTGGGTTTCCACGTGAAAAATATGTGTGTCATGTGTGATGCCTTTTCATGTGATGCTTTGTTATTTTCTGTCAAGGGGCAAATCATGTTGAACTAGCAAGTTATTATATTTCTGATGGTAGAGTACTTGTTTATGCGTAAGGGTGAAGTGGAAATGAGATGTTAGATTGTGTGGAAAGCTAAGAGTTACCGATTTATGTCTTTCACATTCCTACTATGTTTAACCAGTAGTAATATGGTTTAGACCGGTGTTTTTTGCTTGCCAGTAAAGTGCAGTGTTTTCAGTCAAACCGGTTCAAGGAAAAGTTTTTTGTCTGTACTGATTCACCCCCCCTCTCAGTACCGGTTTGGTACTAACTGTTCATCATTAATTCATCAATTGGTATCAGAGCATCTTCCAGGTCCTCTGAGTTGTAAGCTTAACCGCTTGAGGTAAAGATCCCACTCTAATGATGAAGAGGGAAGGTCCAAAGTTCAAAAGAGACAACTTTAAAATATGGAAGGACGGAATGAAGATATACATCAGAAGCATAGGTGCTCAACATTGGAGCTATGTTGAGAATGCTTATGTTATCCCTACCGGTACTCTCACTGATGATCAAAAGAAAGAGATTCAGGAGAATGGGCAAGTCATGGAAGCCCTAATTAGCAGCTTATCTGACATTGAGTTTATTGATGTTTAGGACAAAGAGAATCCCAAAGAAGTATGGGATGCCCTTGAGAATATCTATGGTGGTGATGAGCATGTGAAACAAGCTAAGGAAGAAAGCCTTAGGGGAAAGTTTGAAGACATGCAGATGGTTGAAGGAGAGACCATTCAACAATATGGAATAAGAATCAAAACTGTTGTTGGAGATATCAAGAGTGTAGGTGGTAAAATGGAAGATTCCATTATTGTTAGCAAAGTTTTGAGATCCTTATTACTAGTCTATGCAATAAGGGTTGCTGCTATTCAGGAGTTGAGGTCTGTAGACAAGACAAAGGTATGCCTGGACTCCATCATTGCAAACTTAACAACTTATGAGCTAAATAATTATGATGGCAGTATTCAGAAGACTGAATCAGCCTTTAGAGCATCTGCTGCACCATCTAGAAAAGGCAAAGAAGCTACTACCAGTGGTGAACCAAGACAAAGTAGAGAAATGGATGATGAGGAGATCCTGATGGAATTTGAAGCTCTTCTTGCCAAGAGACTTCCCAAGGGAACCGATAAATATAGAGGCAAGTTTCCTTTGAAATGCTTTTCTTGTAACTGGATAGGACACATTGTTGTAAACTGCCCTAATGGTGACAACAAGGATAAATCAGAGAGGTTCAAGAAGTTCAAAGGAGGAAACCGAAGAAACTGTTTTGTAGCAGTTGATGAAGGTGTCATTGATGAGGAATCAAAAGATCAAGAAAATGAAGATATTGTGTTTGTAGCAGTCAAGGAAGATGTGTTAGACAAGAAGGCTCTTGTCTCCCACTTTGATAATTCCATTGAGTGGATTATTGATAGTGGCTATTCTCACCATATGACTGGTGACTGGTGTAAGTTTCTATCTCTGGAAGAGTATGATGGTGGTGTGGTTCATTTTGGTAATGATGCACCATGTATGGTAAAAGGCGGAGGGTCCATCTCTCTAAATGGAAGAAGCAATGCTGACAATGTGTATTGGGTAGAAGGTCTCAGGCACAACCTTTTGAGTGTTGCTCAAATGAATGATAATGGACTCACTCTGGAATTCAAAAATGGAGTGTGCAAGATCAAAGGAAAGAATGGTGAACTGATGGCTACCAGTATGCAGACCAAAGGTAACCTATTTCAGCTAAATGCTAATTATAGTACATGTCTTATGGCTAAGTTTGAGGATAGCTGGATATGGCATTGGAGACTCTGCCATGTAAACTTTGACAATATTGTGAAGGCCAGTAAGATCAAGGTAGTTAGAGGATTGCCTATGCTGAGCAAATCGGAAAATCCTTTGTGCAGAGAGTGTCAACTGGGGAAAATGTCTTCCTCAACCTTCAAAGGTAAACCTTTCACTGCAAACAATTTACTTGATCTTGTGAATAATGATTTGTGTGGTCTTATGAAAACTAGGAGTGTGTAGGGAGATAAGTATTTTATGATTCTTACCGATGATTTCTCAAGGATGATGTGGGTCACATTCTTGAAGGACAAATCTAAAGCTTTTCGAAAGTTTAAAGCCTTCAGAGAAATTGTAGAAAAAGAAAGTGGTAAGAGGATTAAGTGCTTAAGAACTGATCAAGGAGGAGAATTCACTTCCGGTGAATTCAACAAATACTGTGAAGAGAATGGCATCAAGAGGCAACTATCTGCCCCTTGGACTCCACAGCAGATTGGCCTAGCAAAAAGAAACAACCGGACTGTGGTTGAAGCAGCTAGAACTATGTTGATCCAAGGAAATATTGCTCACACCTTTTGGAGAGAAGCGGTGAGCACTGCAATCTACACAATGAACTAGGTACTCATAAAAAAGGGTAAGGATAAAACACCTTATGAGTATTGGACCGGTAAGACACCAGTGGTAAGCTACTTTAGAGTGTTTGGTAGTAGATGTTATATCAAGAGGAGTGAACATCAGAGCAAGTTTGATGCTAAATGTGATGAGGGAATATTCCTAGGGTATTCCATAAAGAGAAAAGCTCTCAAATGTTTCAACAATAGGACTCAGAGAATTGTTGAAAGCATCAATGTTAGAGTTGATGAAACCTCTAAAAAATCTGAGGAAACCAATAGTGAGCAAGTAGGAGATGAACCGTTAGTAACCTTCTGGGAACCGGTTGCAAAACAGCCAAGCACCAGTAATAGTGCTTCTACACCGGTGGATGTTGATGCTGATGAAGATGAGGATGAAGAAGAAAAGCAAGAGGAAACAACTAAGATCATTCCTAGGTATGTAAAGTTGAATCATGATCCAGAGCAGATCATAGGAGACAAGGATGCAAGAATTCTTACAAGAAGAAAGATTAGAGAAAACTCTTGCATGATCTTTGAATTTGAGCCTAAAACATTCAGAGAGGCACATAAAGATGAAGACTGAATCAAGACAATGGAAGAGGAACTTGACTAGTTAGAAAAGAATGGTACATGGTCTTTGGTACCTAGACCGGAGCATAAAAAAGTCATTGGCACCAAATGGGTTTTCAGAAATAAGCTGAATGAAGATGGCTCAATGGTGAGAAACAAAGCCAGATTGGTGTGTAAAGGATATGCCCAAGAAGAAGGAGAAGACTATGGAGAAACCTTTGCTCCAGTAGCCAGATTGGAAGGAGTTTGTATGCTTCTTGCATATGTAACATTCAAGGGATTCAAAGTATATCAAATGGATGTAAAGTCTGCATTCCTGAATGGAATACTAGAAGAGGAGGTGTATATAGAGCAACCAGATGGGTTTGCCTTATCAGAAGACAATGACATGGTGTGTAGGCTACATAAGGCCTTGTATGGACTAAAGAAGGCACCTAGAGCATGGTATGAACGCTTGCACTCCCATCTTGTGAAGATTGGATTTGAGAGAACAAGTGAGGATAGTAATATCTACCTGAAGTCAGAAGGAGATCAAATTCTGATCTGTGAGGTATTTGTTGATGACATAATCTTTGGAGGAGATGACAAGATGAGTCATGATTTTGCAGATGAGATGAAAAAGGAGTTTGAGATGTCACTTATAGGGGAGATTAAGTTCTTCATTGGACTACAAATTCAACAAATGAAAGATGGAATCTTTATCACTCAATCCAAATATGTCAAAGAGGTGTTGAAGACCTTTGGCATGGAAGACAACAAACTGGTTGGTACAACAATGGTGACCAGTTGTAAATTATCCAAAGAGGATGACTCGGGGTTGGTAAATGAGAAGGAATACCGATCAATGATTGGTAAATTGCACTATGTAGTACATAGAAGACTAGACATTGCACATGCAGTGGGCATTGTTGCACGGTTCCAAAAAAGCCCAAGAGAATCCCACTTAGTAGCATTCAAGCGGATTCTGAGATATCTAAAGGGAACCATTGACTATCGATTATGGTATCCATACAGTAATGATTTCAACCTGAAAGTGTTTATAGATGCTGACTGGGCTGGTAATGTGGACGACCGGAAGAGCACAACCGGTGGTGCATTCTTTCTTGGTGGAAGACTAGTCTCATGGACGAGTAAGAAATAGAGCTGTATCTCTCAGTCTACAACAAAAGCGGAGTATGTTGTAGCATTTATGAACTACACCCAGACAATTTGGATGAAGCATGTATTAAATGGCTTCAAATTTCCTGTATCTGAACCGGTAAGTATATTATGTGACAACACAAGTGTGATTAACATTTCCAAGAATCCGGTTTTACACTCTAGAACCAAGCACTTTGAGCTTAAGTATCATTTCTTAAGGGAAAAGGTTTAGAACAAAGAAGTTGTACTAGAACATGTTTCTAGTAAGGAGCAGTTAGTAGACATATTCACCAAGCCTCTACTGAAGGCTACCTTTACCTATTTGAGAGGTGAATTAGGGGTGCTTCCCCTTCAAGAGGTGAACTAAAGGTGTGTGCTCCACATCAGTCAGGACTTACATTGATATATTTTTCTCAGGATTGGTGTGTTGAAGGATGCCACTCCTTAGGGGGAGCAACATAGTAGAACATAGATGATTATGCCTTCACTTTGGCATTGTTGTCAAAGGGGGAGAAGATGTGAAGTGAAGAAGATATCTGTAGTATTGGGGGAGAAGATGTGAAGTGAAGAAGATATCTGTAGTATTGGGGGAGAAGATGTGAAGCTCAGAGATATCTTTATATATTGCCATCAATGCCAAAGGGGAATATTGTTGGCATGTGTGCAGAGTATGTTGACATGATGATATTGTATGTTGTCATTGATGTCAATATGATTAAGAGTGAACCGGTATATTCAATATGATGAAGAGTGAACTGGTATATTGACGTAAGCACTTGCAAGTGAACCAGTATGATGTTGTGAACAGGTATATGTGAAAAAGGGAAGCGGTATATTTGTCCAAGTGAACTGGTATGTTGGAATGTGAATCGGTATATGGAATGTTTTGTATCAAGGTTTCATATGGTATGACTACTGGTTGGTAGTATTAGCTTCAGGGTTTCCGGTTGAAGTGTTCTATGCCTGTGTGATTCAACCGATGATATCGTGTGATGAGTTATCATTGTAATGAAGAACAAATTATGTTGCCATGTTAGCCTTGTGTGCGTGAAGGATCTTGCATGAAGGAGATTGATCCTATCTACCTCGGGAATGTGCGAAGTCTCTGTAAAACGATGGAGAACGCGTGATGGGTTATCAACCTCCAAGAAGCGGTGAAGAACGAACATTAGAGAATGTCTTGAGATCTGTTCAAGACTGTTGTAATCAATGCAATATGATCAATGGTTAGGTTTGAACCGACTGAATTGCTTAACCTAAATGTTTAGGGTTTAGGGTTTATGCTACCGATCTATCTATTTCCTATAAGGTCGATGTTGTTTTTCATGATGAGGTTGTTGGCAAATGTCGTGTGTGTATCTAAGTGCAAAGATACGTGATTCTTGCCAGACCAGATAAGAGAATAGATACCTACAAAGTGTGAGTACAGAAGGAAGGAACTAAAGTGGATCTGCATTGGCATTGAGTGCTGTTACCAGATCATTGTAATACCTATTGACCTCTAACCACTTCAACATTTGGAAAATCCCTTAACAGGGTAGCTTTAACTGACTTGCTATAAATCCTTTAACAGGGTGACTCAAAATCATTGAGTTCTTAAAATCCTCTAACAAGGTAACCTTTAACAGGGTTTAACCCTTAACCAGGTATTTAGCCATCCTTTAATTGGGCGATCTGTAGTAGGACCGGTTCCTAACAGAACCTATTGTAATAGTCTTTAACCGGACTAGGCTCCTAACATAGCAGACTTCAAAAGTATTCAAAGAACAACTTGTGGGTATTCATCCCCACTGTGGTTTTTCCTAGTTGGGTTTCCATGTGAAAAATATGTGTGTCATGTGTGATGCCTTTTCATGCATGCTTTGTTATTTTCTGTCAAGGGGCAAATCATGTTGAACTAGCAAGTTATTACATTTCTGATGGTAGAGTACTTGTTTATGCATAAGGGTGAAGTGGAAATGAGATGTTAGATTGTGTGGAAAGCTAAGAGTTACCGGTTTATGTCTTTCACATTCCTACTGTGTTTAACCGGTAGTAATCTGGTTTAGATCGATGCTTTTTGCTTGCTAGTAAAGTGCAGTGTTTTTAGTCAAACCAGTTCAAGGAAAAGTTTTTTGTCTGTACTGATTCACTTGCCCCTCTCAGTACCGGTTTGGTACTAACTGTTCATCATTAATTCAACATAATGAAGCAAGTATTGCATCAGGTAATGATGAAGTAAAGCAACCAGTGTTGATGCAATGAAGATCAACCGGTAACCCTCAACTGGTAACCATAACCGGTTGAGATGTAGAAGCCTAACCGATGAAGTTTGGAGATCGGTTGTGATGATCTATGACCGAATGATGATCGGTGATGATGATGACATGTAAGCATGTTACACGTGATGAGTTTTGAAATGGATTTGGCGCATAAGAGATAACCATTTATCTTGAGAATGATCAAATGCATAGTATGAAGTGAAAAGCACGTGATGAGTTACAAATTCAAAGTGCAGTGATCCAGGAATGGTTGTAGATGCCTAGAAGAATGTAATGTTGATTGCATGTAATCTAATGGTCAAGATTGAACCGATATGTTTGTAGTCTCTATGAGATTATAGGGTTTGTGTTGCGTTACCGACCTAATTTATTTGCTTATATGATCGATGATTTGTTTCAATGTCGTGTTGGCAGTTTGGTTAAGTGTGAAAGTGATTGTTGGAGAACCAGGAGGTGTGTCTGTAGAATGCTATGAAGGTAGATAGGAGCGATAAAGGATCTAATTTAGCAAGGAAGTGTTATTTCCAGATCAGTCAAGAACCTATTGTTCTCTAACTATCACAATAGTTAAATCCCTTAATCGGGTAAGCTTTAACAAGATTGTTGTTGAAATCCTCTAACCAGGTGATCCATTAGCTTGGATTTGAAATCCTCCACTAAGGTTACGTTTAACAGGGCATTGCCTTTAACAGGGTATTTGTAGCCAATCCCTTAACCGGGTGGTCCTTAACCGGATCTGTTCCTAACAAGACATTATTATATAAGCTTCTAACAAGGCTTGGCTCCTAAGAGGTCAAACTTTAGAAGAGTTAAAAATAGTTTTGGGTATTCATCCCCACCATAGTTTTTCCCATTTGGGTTTCCACATGAAAAATCATTGCGTCAAGTGGTGAATGATTGTGTGGATGTGTTTTTGATATGGTTGATTTGTATGACTGGTAAATCTGCATAGATATATTTGAATGACCGGAAATGATTTGAAACATGTTTTTACTAGTATTAGTGAAGTGATTTAAGGTTTTGTCAAATGGTAATTAAGTTTCAAGATCTATTGCATTGTGTTACTGAGTATTAGGACAATGGGTAAAGTTTAACAATGCAGTTGCAGATTTGTCTAAGTGTCTAAACCGATATACTTTATGAGTTGATTAAGAGTTGAAATTTTGTTTGGTGAAAGTTTAGTTTATTTTCTATCTACTGATTCACCCCCCTCTCTTAGTAGTTGATGGAATCTTTATAGTTTCATCATATTATCAAACCATCCCTTTCAAATATCTGAAAATTCTTTTCACAACAACTACATGAGATTCCTTAGGATTAGCTTGAAATCTAGTGACAAGACATACAACATTCATAATATCAGGTCTATTTTGAGTCAAATACAACAAACCACCAATCATAGATCTGTATCTAGTCTGATTTTCTTTCAGAGAATCATCATCCTTTGTCAACTTATATCCGGTCGCCATAGGTGTACCAACAGGCTTTGCATCATCCAAACCAAACTTCTTCAATAATTTCTTCACATACTTAGACTGAGATATAAAAATACCTTTATGTAACTGAGTAATTTGCAATCCTAAAAAGAATTTCATCTCACCAATAGTAGACATCTCAAACTCATTTTGTATATCATAAACAAATTTCTTGCACAAACCATCATTTCCACCTAAAATAATATTATCAACAAAAACTTCAACAATCAAGATGTTATCATTATCAATCTTTAAGTACAGATTACTTTCAGCAGTACCTTTATTAAATTAAATCTTCATCAAATACTTATCCAATCTGGAATACCAAGCTCTTGGAGCTTTCTTCAATCCATACAATGCTTTCTTCAACCTGTAAACCATATCTTTATGCTCTGTCAACTGAAAACCCATTCGGTTGCTCAATGTAGACTTCTTCTTCCATCTCACCATTAAGAAAGGCTGATTTGGGAATAACCCTTACAAACAAGTCTTTCTTTATTCCTAACAACTTCACCTTTCTCATTCAATTTATTTTGAAACACCCATTTAGTTCCAATTACATTCTTATCCTTAGGTATGGGAACAAGAATCCATGTATAATTCTTTTCAATCTGATTCAACTCTTCTTCCATTGCTTTAACCCAATTTTCATCTTTACAAGCTTCACTAACATCTTTAGGTTCAATCTTAGAAATCAAGCAATACTCTTTAACAATT
This sequence comes from Cryptomeria japonica, assembly GCF_030272615.1. NCBI lineage: Eukaryota > Viridiplantae > Streptophyta > Pinopsida > Cupressales > Cupressaceae > Cryptomeria > Cryptomeria japonica. Next base: position 271,846,391 of record NC_081414.1, read on the forward strand.
CTTCTCCTAGTCATCACACCTCTATTCTTATCAGCTATGATCTGATTTTTTGAATGATTTTACCTTACATACCTAGGAGTCTTAGGATTTTCATGATTTTTAGACTCTTAACCTCTTTCTTCTACACTAGCATTTGCACCTTCTTCATTCTTAGGTTTTTCCGGAGCAATCTAAACTTGATTCAGGGTCTGCACTTGCTTTCCTTTATCTGCACTGACATCTTGTTCATTTGAATCATATCCACAAGATTTGATTTGCTTCTCATTTCCTTTATCATCCTTCACATTAGCACTTTCAACAATCTTCCACAATATTTTTTTATAACACTGATATGCCTTACTCTTAGTAGAATAACCAAGAAAGATTCCTTCATCACTTCTAGCATCAAACTTCCCTAGATCTTCATTTCTTCTGATATAGCATTTACTACCAAAAATTCTGAAATATCTAACTGTAAAAACATGATCAAACCATAAGAATTCTTATAGGTATCACCTTTGATATGCACCCAATTAAAGGTATACATTACAGTACTCATAGATTCTCTCCAATAGATATGTAGAACATTTCCTTCAATCATCATGATTCTAGCAGCTTCTTGAATTGTCTTGTTCTTTCTCTCCACAACACCATTCTGTTGAGGGGTTCGTAGAGCAAATAACTCTCTCTTCACCCCATGCTCTTCACAAAAAGAATTGAACTCACTAAAAGTAAATTTACCACCTCTATCAGATCTCAAACACTTCAGCTTCAAACCATTCTTTGTCTCAACCATAGCTTTGAAAATCTTGAACTTCTCCAAGGCTTCAGACTTCTCCCTTAAGAAAGTAACCCACATCATCCTTGAATAGTCATCATTTAACAACATGAAATACCTGTCACCCTACAAGCTTATCACTCTAGAAGGAACACACAAATCAGTAGGCACAAGATCCAATATCCCATTAGAAGTATACTATTTGATTTTGAAAGAAACTCTTGTCAGCTTCCCTAACTGACATTCCTTACATACTAGATTAGAAGGATTTACAATCTTAGGTAGACCTCTTACAACTTGAGTGGAAATTATCTTAACCATGCAGTCAAAATTCACATGACACATCCTTTTATGCCATAGCCAACTTTCATCAATTTGAGCAATCAAACAAAATTACCACCAACATTTAAGTGAAAGATATTACCTTTAGTCTTTGTACCTGATGCAATATCTATTCCGGAGGTACTCAAGATCTTACATTTGCCATTCTTGAATTGCAAATAATATCCTTATCAACCATTTGTCCAACACTCAAAAGATTATACTTTAGACCTTCAACGTACAAGACATCATCAGTGTTATGCTTACCGTCAAGAGAAATAGAACCTCTACCATGGATTATACCAGCTTTGTCATCTCCAAATCTCACTACACCACCATCATACTTTTCCATACTCACAAACTTACTCTTATTACCTGTCATATGATGAGAGCAACCACTATCAATAACCCATTCATCTTTCTCTTCAATCTTAACAGCTAAAACTTTCACTTCATTAATGGAGCTAGTAGAATCAACAACCACCAGATCATCTTCCTTGATAGCAATGAACACCCATTCATCTCCTGAATTTCCTTTCTCAGACTCATCATTAGTCACACCTTCATCAACAACAAAATAACACTTCTTCTGATATTTAGACTTATATGGCTTCTTAGAAAATCTTTCCAGACACCTTAAGGCAAAATGTCCTATCTTATTGCATGAAAAACATTTAAGAGGTAACTTTCCTTCATACTTACTGACACCTTTAGGTAATCTTTTGGCAATCAAGGCTTCAAGCTCTTTAAGTTCTCTTCCTTCTTCTTCAAGCTCTCTCATCTCCTTCTCATATCTGGATACTCTTGTAAAATTTTCTCCTAGATCATATTTCTGTTTCCTGGATACAGTAGCTTTGAATGCAGATTCAGATTTATGAGGGGCTTCACCAAATTCACTCAACTCAAAAGTAGTAAGCTTACCAATCAACATATCTCTAGTCACATCTGTCATAGTCTAGATCTCTTCAATAGTAGCAACCTTATGCTTATAAGAAGGAAGCAAGGATCTCAACACCTGATGTTTAACACTGGCTCATTCACTTTCTGCATAAAGGAGGTAATGTTCTCATCTTCTCCCATATTCAACATCTCATACTTTCATTTCAATCTCTGCAACTTAGCAACTTTTACATGACTATCACCTTCATACAAAGTCTCCAGCTTCTTCTAGATCTCATGAGCAGTCTACAAATCCATCATATTAGTCATCTTAGAATCAGATAAGACACTCAACAATGCTTCCTTAGCTCTAATATTGAATTCAACTTCCTTTATCTCATCCAGAGTAGTAGGACCATTCTGAGGAGCATTATAAACATTCTTAGTAATCTTCCAATAGTCTTCACTGATGCATCTCAAATGACATTACATCCGGTTCTTCTAGAGAGTGTAATTCATTCCATAAAATCTCGAACTATCCTTCTTAAAAGAAAATGTTGCCATCTTAGATCTCCTCAAGTGGTCAAGCTTCTTATGGAGGATCTAGCTTTGATACCAATCATTGGCAGCAATGCAACAAACTGAGAGGGGGGGGGGGTGAATAAGTTTCCTCTCAAACTCTACACAAATCAAACTTAAATTTAGATATGATAATAAACAGTAAAAGCATAAATGAACACCACATCAATAACACACATAACACCAAGATTTTTGATGTGAAAAACCCGGTTAAGGGAAAAACCATGGTGGGAAACTACCCACAATGAGATAATATCCTATTAGGAGTAAGTGTAAATATTACAATGGGGAATGCACATGCATTCAGGCACACTGCCTAGAGCTCACTACTCAAATCATAAAACAAGCAGGGCTACAACCCTTGGGAAGGTTCATTGCCTTACAAAAGGATTCAAATTACATCTAGAGAATCATGAACTAATGAAATAGCATCTTCTCATGCCTGGTTGCAGTTCTGGTTAAGCACATATAATCAAACTCTACTCTTTCCACTCTTCTTCACACTTCTTCACACTTCTCCTATGCTAGTGAAAGACCAAATCGATGTTCACACATGCAGATACAAAGCATATACTTCCACAACATGACAATTACATATATTTATACAAATCATCAACCGATATTTCAAGATCGATTAAACCCTCAATACAAATTGAAAAACAATAACCCCACATGCTACAATAATACATGCCGACCAAAACAATGTTGGCTAAGACATAGTCTGGACCTAAACCAACACCGTACACAAGAAATGCTTCCAAGAATTATTCCTCGAACATATGCAACATGCTACAATCATTATGAATGTTGCATAACACGAAGAAAACCACCAGATCAAGAAAATGATCAATGTGGACCATCAACATTGATAGAACATGATCTAGAAACATCCACAAGCCACGTGAATCACCACAACGACAACCACAACATCACTACTTACTAGAATCTCCATCATCATTATACTGAACCTCAAGAACACATACAAAACTAACTGTCAAACTGAAGGATTCACTTGCATACCTCAAAATCATGAACCATCTGAATTGAGGACACATATGAATGTCCCAAACACTTTGCCAAATTTGCAAACCAAGATATAGCAATTTCGAAGCAATGTACAGTACAATCCAGAATATCGAATAACACAAACAACTGAGTATCCAACCTCAATACTAGATCACACAAATCGACCAAATCATTAGGTGGACCACTGAAATTTTTGGTGAATCAACTAGAGATATGTATCTCTAAACTCATTAAATTGCAACAACTCATCTACAACACACTAACCAAACCAACTCATCCAATCTAACTGCAACACTGGAATACATTGAAGAATATGTTGACATCAATGACAACACATCATTCTAGCAAACTTCTAAGAAATATCCAATAGAAATTAGGCCATTAGGTGTGAAATTAGCCCCAATTGCTCCATAACTAGGAAAAATGACCACACATGTTGATTCCTCAATTATACACCTATTGAGAAAATGACACGTGTGTTGGCAATTGACACTCATTGGATTCATATGTTGTCATTGATGGCAACATGGTTACTTGGCAACAAGATTCATAAGGAAGCTTACACCGGCATACACCGACACCAGGAGGCATTCACCGATAGATACCATCATTAGAGAATCCAGGGTTACACCAGCACTGACATCGACATCCCGCGTGAAGTCGACATGAGCCTTGGACCTGAAGGAAGTTTTATTTGTAAAATCATTTTGTAATTATTGTATAAAGCCAACATTGTATATCTTTTGTAATAAATTGCAAGATGATATAAGGCTTATTGTTTGTAAGGGTATATAGGTTAGTCTGCTGGGTCATTTTGTATAAAGTGATATAAGAGAATAATAGCAGAATTGTATGATGCAAATAATATGTATGTAGATAATTTATATATGAATGTTATATCATGCAATAATATGTAGATAGTTTGGAAAGCATTCTTGGAGGAGAAGAGATACCGATAGAAGTATTTAGGGTTTATGAATCGATACAAAGCAGAACTATAACCATAACTCTTTTTGGCATAGCAGATGCATTTTGTGAGTTCATTATTATTGTTTTATTTCAGCAGAAGCTTGCAGTCAGTGAGACTCTTTTTGTGATGAGCAGTGTGCCTTCCTGCATGTGCATGCCCCCATTTTATGTAACATCCTTTCATATGGCCAGTGAATTGATATTGAGGGTCAAAAATCCCACTGTGGTTTTTCCTCTTTGAGGTTTTCCATGTATAAATTCTGTGTATTATGATGTTCATTTATGTGGATGGTTTATTTGCTTCAAGTTATATGTTTCTTCATTTACTAGTTTATATGTGTATGTTATAAAAGGGTAAAATCATATCTTACTAGAAGAACACTGATTCGCCCTCCTTCTCAATGTTCTTGGACCCCAACAATTCGTATCAAAGCCTAGTTCCTCAGAAGAATTTTAACAACTTCAGGAAGATCCTGAAACCAGAATCATTGAACATGGCTATGGAGAAGCAACTTGAGATGGCTCTTGAGGATTATGATGCTGAAATGATGAAGAATTTAAAATTGCAAGATGAATTAAATTATGCTAATGAATTCATTCTTGTCATGCAAGAAAGGTTATCAACTCAAGCCAAGAGAAAAGAACTTTTGCAAAACCAGGATGATGAAGAGAAAAAATGCACTTATGGAACAATGTCAGAAATTGAGTCAAGCAAACATGCTCATGAAGAATGAAATGCAAGACCTGACTATGAGGTTATCAAAAGATATTAAGGACAAAAATAAGAAGGAAGATAATATTGTTATATCTCTGAAGAACAAATTTGATGAATGTGGTAGATTGACTCATGAGAATAATTTGTTGAGAATTGATTTGGCACACTCCCGGAACAATGAACAAGAACTTGAAAGACAAATAACAACTCTGAGAGATGATCTGACTACTGCAAGTGAGTATAAAGAAAATTTTAGGATTAGTGTTGCACAATTGGATGACTTATTGAAAAGACAAAGGCAGAATGATGATTCTAGAGGACTTGGATTTGTACAAGGTGAAAGCTCCGGTACTGCAAATGAAGATCAGACAACTGGTATGTAGAACTCATCAGACCAAAGGAAACCGGTAAGAAAATATAATGCTTATAAATTCAATGGTAGATGCTTTGTTTGTAATAAATTTTGGCATATGGCTAAACAATGTAGAAATAGAGCAAATCAAAACTACAATTCTGTTCCCGGTCAATGCACAAATTGCAAGAAATATGGTCATAGATCAGAAGATTGCAGAATGAATGTCAAATGTCATGCATGTGGAAAGTTTGGTCATTTGGCTAATCAATGTAGGTCAAGGAATGACACCGGATCTGTTAAAGCAATTTAAAAGAACAATGTTACTTGTTATGCATGCAACAAAATAGGTCATATTGCTAAGTACTGCAGAAGCAAGACTCAACCAGTCAGCAATGATAAAACAAATGAGAAAGGAAAGCAGAAGGTAGATGAAATACAAAAAGATCACACCAAGAGATGGGTTAGAAAGTTTGAAGAACCAAATGGAGATGGATCTACACCAGTAACTCCACTGGTAGAACAGAGCATTCCTACACCATTAGGAAATTCCACTGGTAACTGAGGCATATGCCTTAGGGGTTGGCAAATCTATTGCAAATCTTGCATATTCCCCGAAGGAGATCTGAAAGACATTTGGAGAGTTGTCTTAATCATTGATGAAGGATTACCCTACGTAAGACTGTGAAACTGTTATCCAATAGGGTACATCGTGAAGCATTTATGACAGTGAAGGATTAGGGTTTGCTTGCTGATAAAAGGAGAAAGTGAACTCATTTTCACTTACCCAACATTCAAGCAATCCAGAGCAAAGCAAAGGCGAATTTTAGGTGATTAAGAGCGAGAAAAAACATTCTAAAAGGATTTCCAACAATCATCAGAGAAGCAATCAAAATCTTAACACTGATGATTATTTTTTAGGCATTTCTTCAAAATGGCATCCAGATCATCTGCTCCTACTTTCATTGCAAATCCCACCATTGTTGAAGTTAAGGATAGGCTGAGACCCATTTTTAAGGAAGTTTCCTAGATAACTAAGAAAGAAGACTCTACGGGCACATTCTCTAGGGTTCCTGATGGCGTGATGTATGTTGAAGATGTAAGGGCATATATTCACTAAACCTTGGAGGATCTAGGTACAAAAGAAGTTAAGGGCATGTATCAATCTATGATACTAGGAGACTCTAGAACAATCAAGTTAGAATATAAGATCATCGAGGATCTAGGATTAACTGGTATTCCATACATAGCAAAATTCAAAGATGAGGTGATCAGATATGTTTTGAGCAGGGTTTACAATGAGTTCATATGGCTAGATAAGCCCTACATGATCACAAAGGAAGCAATTCAAGCAGTCATCGACTTACCCAAAGTTAGACAAGAACCTGGAAAGAAGATTTCCACCACTGTAGTTGAGAAGCTCATTAGCGCAACCCATGATGGAAGATCTATGAGAGTCAGCATCATCAAGGACTTAGATGTGAAATTTGTCAGCATGATAGTCAGCTATAAGGTAACTCAATATAGTCGACTGAACTCTGTTGGTAGTTCCTGCATCCATGTTGCTTATCGGATGTTAAAGAATAATGAGAAGTATGATTTATGTGAATGGTTGAGAAGTGAGTTAATGATAAATCTTGGAAAGATTAAGAGTGTTAAGAAAGGAACTTTGAGGTTCAGAAATCTCATTGTTTGTTTAATGATTTGCTTCATGAATGAGCTACCCGGTCTAGGGAAGAAGAGTTGGGCTCATGACATACCGGTAGGTATTGAATTAAGAAAGCAATCACTGGTCTTGGTACCGACAGGGATGAAAAGATTTGGGGCTATTTCAAAACATTCCAGGAAAATATGAAGTTGAGGGAAAGATTATCAAAGCATATTGTGGAGAAGTACTCCATTGATATCTATTTTATGGTGAAAACTAATGAAACTATTATGGAGGCAATAGAACCTAGGATCATATGGGTCACTGAGCTTAGATATGAAGGATGATAGTATTTTTGAACTTTATGCAAAAATGCTACTTGAAGCTCCATTGGATGATAAGACAGAACACTTTGGTACTGTTGAAGAAAAGGCTCTTGAAGTCAAGATTGGCTCCGACAAGAAAAGATCAAAGAAGAAAATAGATAAGATGTCTGCATATATACAGGATGTAATCCATAAGATAGACATTCAACTGGGTTCTGGATCCAAACCGGCAATAGTTAGTGCTCCTGAGGCAAAGAGGCCTGAAACTTTCATTTCTTCTGTCACTTCTAACTCCGATCTAGAGGATAATGAACCTCTAGCATTCAGAAGAGTACAAAGAAAGAAAGTTGACTAGCTTCTGATAGAGGAGAAGAAGGTGGAGCCAAGGAGGAAGCTTGTGAGAAAAGTAACAAAACCTACTGCACCCCCACCTTCGACAAGGAAACCCATTCAGAAGAGGGAACCAGTCACATCGACTCCGATAACCCACAAGAAGAAGAAGAAGAATGATGATGATATTGAATTTGGTAAGGCTACAATGACCTGTGTTGAATTAATTGATGAAATAACCAAGGATGGAATTTTGAAGAATGTATCCATTTATTATGAAGATTTAGAGGATAATGAGCAGAATGAGATTGAAGAGGCAATTTTGTTACATATAGATATATATAAGAAAGCCTTAATAGAAATTTTGAAGGAAATTCTTCTATCACTGTACAATAAATTAGATGCTAGAAGACTTGATGCAATCAAGAGGGATAGAGAAATTGAGGAAGTAGAACTTTTGGGTATATGTGGTTCAATAAACAATGAGGAAATGAAATGATGCATTGATGTTGCAAATAGAACAATTTTTAGTAGCAAACCTCGACAAATAAGCCTAATGATGGGCAGGGTAAATGAGGTAGTAAATAAGACCAAAGATGGTTGGACCAAATTCTTCCAAAAGAATCCTAATTTTCTCACCTCCCAAGAAGAATTTGTAAAAGCAACAACTTCCACCATCCCGGACAGATCTAAAGGGAAAGGTATTTTGGATAGTTCAGCTCCAATTTTGAATAAACCAAACGTCACTATAAGTATAGAGACACCACCGACACTAAAGGATAGTGTATAGTCAATACTGATAGTAATAGATATTACACCAAGTGGTGAAGCCACTGGTGCTAAGGAGGATAAGGCAAAGGGAACTGAGACTAAACCGACAGTTAATATTGATTCCCCAACAAAGGTTTTGACAATTGATACTTCTCAAGTTGAGAATAAATCAATCACTGAGATGAGTCCCATTGAGTTAATGATGATGGCTACTCAGAAACTAATAAAGGAGGGATCAGTAGATAAAGGAATAATAGATCACCCAATCACAGTTTTGCACAATCTAATTCCTAATTGTAAGATTGAAAATGAAGCAAGCCCTTCCGACAAGCTTAAGGCATTAACTGAGCATATATCTAACAACTTTCAATCTTTGCAGCAAATTTCAGATCGACAAGCACTTGAGAGATTTATTGTGGCTAAGAGAGCCGCTTTTGATCAAATTATTGAAACAGAGAAAAAGAAAATTAAAGGAAAATTGATTCTTATTGAGAATTGTTTGAAACAATGTACAAATATCTATAGGGTCTATTGTAACATAGAAACTCTTACAACAAATGTAGATAGCAGATTAAAGGAATTACATGGTAAGGCTACAAATATTGCAAATTCTTTTGATGGATTAACCTCACTAACAACATCTAATGATGGACAAATTTTGTCCTTGGAGAACCAAATTTTTTCTTTTGAAAAGGAAAGAGACAAGATCATTCGGAGACCAAGGAGTCTTAGAGGATTGGTGAGTCCTAGATTGGATTCACTTGATGTACATAAGAGGGAGTGTACGGATAAGATTGGTAAGCCCACACCGACATAAGTCAAAGAAAAGGAAACATTTTCACACTTACTGAGTGGACTTGTATCCATATCTGATACCTTTAGAACTGCCTAGGATACATATTTACAATTGCTAGACAAGGCTTACCCGAAAATTTTGAAATTGGTCAAGCTTCGGTAAAGTAATCTGTATTGATTAATTCTTTCAAATTCTTTCACCAGTCTTTGGTATTGATGCCAAAGGGGGAGTGTATATAATGTGAAAAATATCACACAAAAAATATGGGAAGGATATCAGGAAGGAGTGTATTGCTCAGGGGGAGCATACTTCAGGTTGAACCGACAGGGAATCCATTTTTCACATGAGTGTTTCCATCAATGCCAAAGGGGGAGATTGTTGGTAATTGACACTCATTGGATTCATATGTTGTCATTGATGACAACATGGTTACTTGGCAACAAGATTCATAAGGAATCTTACACTGGCATACACCGACACTAGGAGGCATTCACCGACAGATAGAAACATTGGAGAAACCAGGGTTACACCGGCACGGACACTGACATTGGCATCCCGCACTTCAGTGAAGCCGACATCAGCCTTGGACCCGAAGGAAGTTTTATTTGTAAAATCATTTTGTAATTATTGTATAAAGCCAACATTGTATATCTTTTGTAATACATTGCAAGCTGACATAAGGCTTATTGTTTGTAAGGGTATATAGGTCAGTCTGCTAGGTCATTTTGTATAGAGTGATATAAGAGAATAATAGTAGAACTGTATGATGCGAAGAATATGTATGTAGATCATCTGTATACGAATGTTATATCATGCAATGATTTGTAGATAGTTTGGAAAGAATTCTTGGAGGAGAAGAGATACTGGTAGAAGTGTTCAGGGTTTATGAACCAGTATAGAGCAAAACTATAACTGGAACTCTTTTTGGCATAACAGATGCATTTTGTGAGTTCATTATTACTGTTTTATTTCAGTAGAAGCTTGTAGTCAGTGAGACTCTTTTTGTGATGAGCAGTGTGCCTTCCTGCATGTGCAGGCCCCCATTTTATGTAATATCCTTTCATATGGCAAGTGAACTGATATTGTGGGTCACAAATCCCACCGTGGTTTTTCCTCTTTGAGGTTTTCCACGTATAAATTCTATGTGTTATGGTGTTCATTTATGTGGATGGTTTATTTGATTCAAGTTATATGTTTCTTCATTTACTGGTTTATATGTGTATGTTATAAAAGGGTAAAATCATATCTTACCAGCAGAACACTGAGTCACCCTCCCCTCTCAGTGTTCTTGGACCCCAATAATGTGATTGGTTTGTTACGAAACAAAGTGGGGTTAATTAAGCCCCAATGGGATGACATAAGTGAAAATAAGAAATTTAGTTGGAACACTTCCTATACTAATTAAAGAGGAAATGGATGTATTTATGACACATTCAAATAGTCTAGGAAAGAAAAAACACAAAAAATAATAACTTCATAACATAATATTTATCTTGGGAAATCCCTTTAGGAAAAAAATCAACTTCCAAACTTGAACCAATTATATTTTCAACAACACCAATATAATTAATGTAGACACCAAAAATTAATTCCCATATTTAAACTAATTCCCACAAATAATCTCATACCACATCTACTACTAATTAACTAAAGTATTTAATTAATTAGGTTACCTTTCTTCCACTAGCTAATTATATAAATTTTGTTTATTTAATAATTTCATTCTAATGCTATTTAGTTAAATAAATTATTTTATTTAATTAACTTAACATCCATCATTTTATTCTTCATTCAAAAATAAATTAACAAAATATTTATCCCTTGCCATAAAATCCAAACATTTACATAATCTATTTTCCTAATCTAAAATTTGTAAAACCCTAAATGAATTCAATCTTAAGTCATATTCATCTAATTTATCAAATTAATCCTAACCATCCAACCCCAACTACTCCAAGGATTTAAATAATAGTTTTTAATCCAAATCATCAAATCATAAATCAAACAAATATTTAATGCTAGTCATCAATTTAATCAATTAAATATGAACCATTCAACCCCAATTACCATCTATCCAAATTCAAATCAAATTTGAATCTTGATCATTCACCTAACCAAACCAATCATATCCCTCCATTCACTAATTATCAACATTTATTTCCACATCCATCAAAAAATTAAAAATATTGACATTCAGCATGAACCATCATTCCAAATAAATCTCAACTGTCCATTCCTCTCATCCCATCTCTATAAACCAATCCCATCAACCAAAATTTAAAGAAGAATCTGATTGAGAAAGTATGTGTTTCAAGATAAATTTCCAAATGTTTTCACAAGTTTAGAAATAATAGAGTACCTAGATTAAATGAGGATGAACTTGAACTACATTAGTTGGAACATTAGGGGTCTAGAGTAACTCCTTGCCAAGGAACCCTAGAGGATACGAGAAAAATGCACAAAGAATAAATGGAAATATTCTTTTTTTTCAATTAGCTAAATGTGAACATACATACCATATACAAGAATAATACTCAAACCTCAAATTAGGTCAAACTATTGATAACCGATAGTGCACATGCATAAGGCTAAACACCTAAAACCGTGAAGGAAAAAGAGGTAAAGGCCTCCCAAAAAGGTATAAGAGGTGTTTAGGGTCACACAAGACCATCCCCAAAGTTTCTAAGCTTGAATTGAGAAACACGACTAACTACTAAGTCCTAGGTGTCACAGATGAGCTCTAGCAAAATCCTAGTTACAATAAGATGCCCCTACCACCATAAAAACCCACTAAAAACCTACTCAAAACCACTTTGAGGGTTCCATGATGTCGCTACCTTCACAATGCATATGAAACAAGGTCAATCTGACACTCTTAGCTCCCCAAAACTTCTTCAGATCGAACAACCAAACCTAGGCTCCCACACCTAACTTAGGAAAACTGAAAGGAAAATTGCACATTTTTAGGATAATAGAACATGGAAAATGTGTCTTTTAATTGTGAATTGTTCTTTGACCCACGCTGGCATCCTCTAGACTAGACAACTCACACTGTCATCCTTTGAGACACACATTTGTCCTGACAAGTGAGCTTCCTGGTTGGACAATTGGCCTCTCAAACTCCCCAAACCCCTTGGAAATATCAAAATACCCACAAAATACTTTAATCAAGATAATTGGGCAAAATGGTGAGTAAAGGAGATAAGAACGATGTCACCTTGTCACCGAGTGACACCTACAAGGCTAATTGGGAATCAGGTCAACTCAAAACATATTCACTGCACCCAAAACTTCCAAAAACATACTCCATGAAACTCAGCGATGTCCAAATTAACTAGAAACCAAGTTGAGAAACCTTGGGACTGTTGCACATGTGTCTTTGTTGTCATTGATGTTAAACCTACTATTGATGATTGTTGAGTTTGGTTGTTGCTAGTTTGTCTAACTATTGGTTTAATTTGGATGTACTATGAGGTTAGTATGGATGTATTATGGTTTGATAGTATTGTAATGTTGGTGCTAATGGTTTGTGGTACAAAAGTTATGTATAGCAGAAGTGTGTGGTGCAATATTTTGCCTGACAACTTATTCTAGTTTGTGTTCCTGGTGTTTGATTGCATCCGATTGTTGGTTTGGATGTTTATTTGATTGGTTATATGCTACTAATTTATTTATAGATTGATGTTGTGCTTTATGATGATGACATGAGGTATTTCCAGAGGATTAATGTTCCTTGTTTGGTTTGGAAGTAGTGTTGTTAGCTCTGCTAATTGTTTTGGTGAACAATATTGTTGTCTGGAATAATGTTTGCACTGGACATGTTTTAGATGGCTATGTTGATTATTGCATAATGTTTTTGATAGCTTGATTTCATATTTCCAATTGACTGGCTAGTTGTTCGTAGGTTAGATTATTGTTTATGATAAGTTTTCGTACTATTTTAGGAGTGTGGTGAGGAATGCGTTGCTTTCCTCATCTCTATTACTTTGAGGATGTCATGGATTAATTGTTATTATTCCTAAAGTGTCGTGCTTCCCTAGTGATGGGATGCTTATTCTATTTTTGGGTCCTGATTAAGATATTTCAAGTAAAGCAGATTGGTTTATATCGGCTTATGTATTTTGGTCTGAGTAGTTGTGTGTAAAGTCTTTTAGGTGATATTTGGAAGGTGTGTTGACTTGGTGTGAACCCTCACACGTATTCTTTACCTTCCACATGAAATGTTTTGGGTCAATGTCATGTACATGTTACATTATCCTTTGGCTAACCTAATAGAGATTGTTGTTGATCTGGTTGATATATAATGGATAGATTAGTCGTCTTCGTAAAAGAAGAAAATATATGTGTATGTGTAGAGATGTATGATGGATGAATGGTGTGAATGCAAAGCGAAATAGTGGTCTGAAAATGTTGCAGAGAAGATATATGTGCATTGATTCATGAATTGTTATCTGCATATTGATATATGTTATTTCCCGTGTAGTTCAATCTTCATATTGTATCTAGACAGTAATTTTGTATCTTGTCCTGAAGAAATGATCTTTAGTCATGCAAGTCCCTTTACTGTGTCTTTCCCTAAGACAATTCACCTTAGCTTTGAAATATGGAGCAGTGAGATCCTTGGCTTATGGCCTAAAATATAGTAAACAATTAATACATATTGTGAGTTTGATTTTCATAGTGGTTTTTCCCTATTTGGGTTTTCCACGTAAAAATATTGGTGTTCTTATGTGGATGAATTTGTTGTTTCTATTGTTTACTTTCATGCACATTGATTTGAATGGATGCCATGGTTTAAGCCATTTAATTTGATCAAGTTTTAGTGTATGATGCTTCACCCCTCCTCACAGCATCTGAAACTGTTCAACAATTGGTATCAGAGATTTGGTTCCTAAAGAGATAGCTTAACCGTTGAGGTAGATCGGGTATTTCAAACATTATGGTTGAAGAAGAATTGAATGACATGGATGTTATTGATCAGAATGTTTCGAATGATGTTGATGGTGTGGTTGACATGTGTTGGGTGAAAATTTTGTAATCTGGTGAAGAGTTACAAAATTTGAGTTTCATGACAGTACATGAGATAATACTTCTTAGAAGGCAAAGTACAACCTCTCCTAATTATAAGGGAAGGATCCCCCTTGCTACTACAATTTCTATTTTCCCTATTCTACTTGCTAAATTTACACTAATCTAGGATGCACAACAACTTTGTTCTCTTTTTTTCAGAACAGGTTATATCTAATTCTTTATTTAGAATAAATTTTTTCTTTCAATTGAAATGACTCAAACTTGCAATAATATTAAAACTATGCTAATTAGGAAGTAAAGTGTTTGTGAAAGAAAAAAGTCTTTCATTACTTCCCTTTTATGAAAATGACTTAGGGATGAGCCTTGTTTGTGTATACAAAGAACTCAAATTTTCTTTCAAATACCTAAGTCCCATCAACCACTATTACCCAAAATATTGATATATTGCTAGTTCAAAGACATTCAAATATATCGTAAGATTTTATACTCTAACAAGATAGCTCAATATAGCACAAAGACTTTACCTTATTATCCACTTAATATAAACTTCAAAGACAATAAACAAAAGATCAAAGACTTTATGATATTATCCACATCAGTTTCCTATTCTCTAATTATCAAAGTAACACAAAGTCCACCTTTATAAACTCAAGTTACTTCTCAATATTTTGCAATAATAACAATACGCAACTTAGATTTTTCAAGAGCATATAACAAAAATGACATAAGAACATTTATATCATACTCAACTTCGATTCCAACACAAAGTTTGAAAGCCAAACGTGTCTTCTCTTTGATTAAGTTTGCAAATTCACTATATGAACAACAAGTCTCACTTTTCTCTTCACTTTGGTAGAATTTTGTTGCATAAAATAATGATGGAAAAATATTCTTATTACAATAAAATCCTCATATATATAGAGGAGAGGTGCAACATGAAACTAGGAAAAATGCAACTAATTTGTGACCAAGTCAAAAGTAGAGACCTATTTGACTTAGCAAACGTGTAGTCCTACATGTGTACTAGAGCATATACAAAATGACACTTAAGGTGTCGATTGACATTACAAAATGCCACTTGAAAGTCACAAAAATGATTGTGTCATTTTCTTCATGCTGACTCCCGTTTCAAAAATTCTTGAAACTTTTGCAAGACATCTTTCATCTGAGCTTCATTGGGTCCCTGGGTATGGTTGGTAATGATCTTAACTCGTGTGATTGAATGTTTTATGTCAAACCAACACTTTTTGTGCTTCTTCAGAAGAGAATCCAAAAAGTCTAGGATAAATTGTAGATCAATTAACTTGTCAATATAGGACAAGGAGAATCCCTCTCTATCAATTTCAGTTGTCACCAACAAGTTGAATTCTTTAATGACCATATTTGCATCAGGAACCTTTTGAATTTCATCATGGAAAGCACATGGGATCTCAAAGATCTTATTAACAATCTCTTTCTTCTTGTCTGGATATTCTTTTTGATCTTTCCACATGTCCTTAATAAGGTGCTCTATAATATTCATTTGATGCTCCTATGCCTGTCATTGCTCAACATACATTTGGCGAGAAGAAATGATACCTTTCTGCATAAGATCATTTGATTCAAAGTCTTCAAGCTTTAACTGTGCCTTCAAATATTTCTCCAGTACCTCCAATTATTGAGAGAAGGTTTCTATGGTGTTGTCCACTTCTATCCTTTGGACATAAAGATTACTGACAATAGTAGAAGCTAAGCCTAGGAGCCATGTACGTTGACTTAGAATCCTATCCATCCATTCTCCCACTACTCTACTTTGTGATGCTACTTTCTTGGCCCTTTTCATAACCTATTCGTCCAGTGATGAAGTCATTGGCTCAATGGATTCTGAAGACTTAGTAACATTAATTAACATAGTGGTGAGTTATTCAACTTGTGCCTTGAGTTTATCCTTTTTGACCTTGTCTTCATCATACCTGGCAACAAGAGCATCCAAAGCCGATTGAGAATCTCCCACAATATAGTCATGAGTTTTCTTTTCCAATTCAATCCTATTGATGACTTAGTCTGATTCCTGGATTTGATCAATATCCTTATTAGGAGGAGGGATGGTAATCTCTGCATATTTATTTCTTGATTTGTCCAGTTTTACCCTTGACAAGGTTTTGGTTTTGTTGGTGACCTTGGGTTTGGTGGCCTAGACAAGATGACTAAAATCAAAATCATTAGGAGACACCGCTTACTTCATTCTCTTGGGAGAATTAGAGAATAATCATGTAGGAAATGAATCATCATCATCATCACCTATTGCCACAACTTGAGAGGGATTGATTAACTCTTGAATAGTAGTGGTTACAATAGGTGATGTCATGGTAACAACATTGGTAGGATTTTGAAAAGATGACTCAATAGTTTTAGGAGAAGTCTTTCTCCTAAACATATCAAAGTCATCTAACATAGAGGTAGATATCTTAGACAAATTGGGAAAAGCAGAGAAAACATTTGTGAGGTTATCATGGGGAGTATCTAGGGTAGACACTAGCACTGGTGGAATAAACATGAACAACTATGCTTGGGGAAGCACATGTGATAAAAAAAGGTTCTGATTCAAAAGTGGAAACTGGAGCTTGAATCATGGGTGAAGAAAGAGATACCTGGGGTAGATTTGTATGGGACTTATCTACTTGTGGTATTCCTTATCATATTCATCGTGATCTGGATCACCCTCCCAATCATCCTCAAGATGATTAACATCAATAAGATCGGTATCAGGATGTTCATCTTGTACTTTAGATTCTTGTGTCTCATGAATATTAGAGGTTGATGGCTCTCCTTGGGCTTTTCCTTTATTGGTTCCAACTATGAACTTCAACTTGGGAGCCTTTGAAGGAGTGACGAAATCCTATTTGTTCTTTGTTCTGATTTTTGATCTCCTTCCAACAAGTCCAGCTGTATCATAATCAGAGCTAGAGGAGAAGGGTTTCAATGGGAATCTCATGGGGATTCCCTTGCTTGAAATCTAAATATTAGTATTCACAGGAATACCTTGAAATCTGTCTCTAATTGAGGTACTCATTCTGTGACCATTGAATGAGGGGCAAGGGAGTTGATGAAATTTTATTTTTAGCATAAGTAATGTCTAAGACATTACCATCTTCTTTAGGTCATTTGGGATATTAGCAAGATCAAACTCCCTAATTTGATCAACTGTCAACCGACAATAATCGAGCTTCTTGATATCATTTTCAGTCTCGCAATCAACCCATACATCTTCAATATGATGGACATGAAC
Organism: Cryptomeria japonica; assembly: GCF_030272615.1. Classification (NCBI taxonomy): domain Eukaryota; kingdom Viridiplantae; phylum Streptophyta; class Pinopsida; order Cupressales; family Cupressaceae; genus Cryptomeria; species Cryptomeria japonica. Next base: position 271,864,159 of record NC_081414.1, read on the forward strand.
ATAGGCCTTTTTCAATTTGTTCCTCATTCCCCCATAGTCGAAGTCTCTTCGTGCCTTGAAGAACCTCTTGGTTAATCTCCTCATCTCTTCCTCCATTGCTCTAGCTTTGAAGATTGAAGTGATGGAATAACTTGTTGGACTCAAGGAACACTGAGAAGGGGGGGGTGAATCAGTGCTCTACAATTTTTAGCATTCTTAATATGATTCTGCAACCATTTAATGCAACTCAACAAAAGAAAGATGTAAGTAGATAAACCAAATATCCACCACACCATAACATCAGGATTTATACATGAAAAAACCGATTAAGGGAAAAATCATGGTGGGATCGAGACATATAATAATAATATACTCTATTAGAAGTATAAACATATTACATAAGGGGAATGCACATGCATTCAGGCACACTGCCTAGAGATCACTACTCGAATTACAATAGGGGCTACAACCTCGAAAGGCTCACTACCTTAAAAAATGATTGCAAAAGATAATTGGAATTTTTAAACAGATAAACAACATCAACAAATGCTAAAATACAGTTCTCGTTAAGCACAAAAAATTCAAGCTTACTTTGCTCTGCTACACTGCTCTGTTTTGATATTCTGCATTATACTGGAGCATAAATCCTTCAATCGCGCATGTGAAAATATGCAAATTGCTCATACAAACTTTTCACCTAATCACTGATATAACAAATGATCATATCATTCACTATTATATACCCACAACGTCAAATTAGATCTTTACATGTCGGCCCAAAATGCATCATGCAAATGAGACGTGTATACCAAGTCGACTCAATCCAACCTCAAATGTATATGCGGAATTAAAGGAATTCTCCATAAACTTCCCACATGTTGTCATAACATCCTCAAACACACAAATAGTCATCAAAATTACTCCGCACGATCCACACAATGAATATCCACATGTTACTGCTGATGAACACTGATCTAACCAAAAAACCTGTATAACGGACCTTCCATATTACTCAAGAATCATCACTGGAGGCCACAAAATTGGAATAAGGTAGATTATACATCCAAAATGCTTCTCCAAGATCCAAAATGCCAAATACTCAACACAACTGAACTACCAACCAAATTATTGTACATTACCGGATTTCCTGATCTATCTCACCATACCTCATTCTTTCTTCTGGTATGAATGAATCATGAACTGCAGATTGAATATCTGACTCTAGTTGCCATCAATGAAAACATCTGAACAAAAATGCAGTGTTTCTTGCCAACATAACTACCAATTTTTAGGGAGAATTTAAAACCTATTTTGTGGGAACCTGATTGAGCCTCATGGACCACCATCATATGACGAGCCAATTCTATCAGAACAATTTTATTTGATGGGTACCTCGGGAGCATAAAGGGTACTTTGAGATATGTGAAAGTGGGAAACTGCTTGAACATACATCTGTATTCATTTACAACTTCCCAAGAATGATCTGACACTCTTCTATTGTACAAATCCTTGCTCATCATGCACATGTGATATCCTAAGAAGGCATCATTCACTCTTTTGGAGTGATTGAAGCTATTTTTCAACTCCAACTGGGAGTAGTATTCATGCACAAAAACTTGCCTTCTGTCTCCTATTGTAGACATACCTATAAAATGCCTCATTTATGTTGCAACATACACCAAATACGAGGTCATATAGAACTTGAGAGTGGTTGGCACTTTGGTAAGTTTTTCACATATTGCATCATTGATTTACTTACCCCAGATGATCCTCTCCTTGTTTTGTCTGATGATATGGATATATTGATACATCCATTTATAATAAGTGTTAGAAGTGGGAAGCCCTTTTACTCTACTCAGGAGAGTTACCGAATTATTTATTTCTTCAATAAGATCACTTCTAGGAAAAGTCTTCGACCATCTGGCAATTGTTGGTCTTGGGGTCTTCAACCAGTTGTCATTCATGTTCCTCCAACATTTGTCAGAATTCCTTTCATAATAGGCATGAGTTTATTGCATGGTGATGTCTAAGTACTGTTAAATATTAGGACACTTGAAGATAGTTTCAAATAAGTTTTCATCCAGTCCGATCAACTTCTTACCAGTGGTGTCTTTTACACTCTTGTTAACAGGATCAAAGTGACTCGTAGCTTCCATGATGAATTTAGGATCTTTAACAGACATAGGAAAAACCACAACTAAATGGATACCACTATTGATGATGGACTCCATTTTGCAGTATGAAGGAGGCTTTTGAACTCTCTTAGGAAACTCAGCTAGGTCAACATGACCTATCTCAGTGTCCCTTATTTGGTCTATATCTGATGAAACTGACAAAGGCGGGAAGACTAGATGTGGGTCTTGTTTCTTTAACTTCATCTCCTTCTTTCTTGGAGAAGCCTATGTCATTTGTATACTAACAACACTATCATATGGGAAAAAACCACCAGTATTGGAGAAGTGCAATGAATCAATCATTTTGTTCATTATGAATTGAACAAACTCCTAAATGTGATGAATTTGAAGCCATTAGGGTTTCCAAAAACCCTCCTTGTATCATAATAATTTGAATGTAAATCTAGCCTATAAACCTAATTTACGTGTGTGCAATTGGCATAATTTTGGTTCATAATCCCGAATTACACTTTTGACAAAGAGTGGTTTTTAGGTGTAATTCGGGTTTATATCCACGAATTATACTTTAAGAAAATCTTAAAATAGGTGTATATTAGACCTATAGGTCCGAACTACACTCATTTAGTGCAAATCAAAATCATGTGTTGATCGGACCTATAGGTCTGACATACACTTGGTTGAGTGAATCAAAGTGTAAGGCAGGTTTATAAACCCACCATACACTTGAGAAGGGAAAAACTCAAAACAAGGTGTAAAGCGGGTTCATAAACCTGTCATACACAATGGCAACAAAATATGGTGTAAGGTAGGTTCATAAACCCACCATACACTTAAGTTATGGAAACAAAGGATTGTAAGGTGTAGGGTGGGGTCGTAGACTCACCATGCACCGAGTAAGGTTTTTGGTGCATGGCGGGCCTATGAATGGGCCCTACACCTTACAAAAAGGAATGGAAAGGGAGGTGGAGTGCAGGTTGGTGAGCCTGAAGTCCACCAAAATTTGATGTAGTTCGGGTTCACGAATCCAAACTCCACCTACACTAAGGAAATGCAAAGATAATAAAAAACATAGTACAAGGTTAAGTGCAAGGCGGGGTCGTGGACCCACCATGCATAAAAGTGACCTAAGGTGCATAACGAGCCTACAACCTCACCTTACACTATAGAGACACAATAATGGTAAAGGGGAAAGGTGGAGTACAAATTAATGAACTCAAACTCCACCAAAATTGGGTATAGTTCGGGTTCACGAACCCGAACTCCACCACGATATGGGTAGCTCAAAACACCATGAAATAATTACTGGGCAATGATGGGTGTCGCTCAGGTATATCAACTCGAGCAACACTGCAAATATGATGTTGTTCAGGCCAATGAACTCGAACAACACCAAGATATGGCTACTGATTGAATAAAAAGAAACACATTCAAATCATACTATTTGGGAAAAAAAAATCATCAAGAACCAAGGGTTTCAAAACCCGGTTAGATGCATCAAAGGAAGAACAAGAGGAAAAAAAAACCTTATCCAAAAATTGTAGATAGGTCCTTATGAAATCTAAAATTGAACTCTTTTCCCCACGATCTCAGAGCAGCTTGGAATGGAAAAACAAAGTCAAAATGCAAAGGAAACAAATTTAAAACCAAGCTAAATAATCCAAATCGAATTATACAAGAGGGGTAATAAATAACTTAAAGTGCCATAAATACATGCTAATCGGGTTTATAAACCCAATTTGCACTCGCCAAGGTGCATTTCGGGTTTACAAACTTGATTTGCATCTTGGGGAAAAAAGTGGCAAAAAGGTGTAAATAAGGTTTATAAACCTGATTTGCACCTATAATTCAGACTTGGTGTAAGTCGTGTTTATGAACTCGAATTACACCTAGAATTCACACTTAGTGAAAAATAGGAAAACCAAGTGATAATCATGCTTGTGATGATGATATCTCGAAAAGTGTGCATAGAGGTAAAAAGAAAATTTGTGGGGTTACCTCAATATTACCCAATGTTAAAATTGAGGATAACAACATGGAAGGCGGATTGAGATCTACTTTGGTAGACCTGGATGACAACAAAGAAAAGAATAAGAAGGTAGTTGAAAATATTTCTTTCTTAAGAAGCCTACTTTATAAAGGAAAGAAGGTCATTGATGAAATTGAGACAAAACTTGATGAAAAGACTAAAGAATGTTCAAGGCTTGAAGAATAAGTAACTAGAATTAAGAAGGAACTGAAAGATGCAAAGGATTAGATTGACAATAGGCTAAAACTCAGAGGTGGTAGTAAAGTGCTAGATGTTGTGATGGATGAAAATGGAATTAGGTAGGTTAAGGCCTAATCCCACTCTCAAATTCATATATTTGAATATGAAAGAGCTTAAGGAAATGATTCACTTTGACTAACTCTTGTGAAAGAGAGTCAAGGAATACTTTTAGGGTTTATATTCCTTTGTTGATATGAAAGGGAATGACAAACTAGAATGAAAATGACTAGAATAACAACGTAAATAGTTTGATACAAAAATGAAATTGAAACATAAAGTATAGATTTGAAAAGGGAATTTTGATGTGTACCTAATGCAGAAATGTAAGCTTGATCTGAATAGATAGGAGTGTTGGGTGCTCTGGTCCCAAAATCTGTATTGATTTGAAAACTGTAAATCTACAAATTGAGCTGGTCTAGACCCTGTTTGCCAAGTTCTGCACCTGACTAAGGAGGAGCAAGGCACTGGGCGCTCTGGTCCTAGAGATATGAGTCCTATTTCTGGAATTGGATCTATGATTGTTGACTAAGACTTTTTGGAAAGTTCTTACTTCGACGGAAACTTGTTCCTGTGACGACAATATGAAAATGGCATGTTTGCGGCTATAGGATTTTGCCTTAGTCAAACCCCTTGTTTTGGTGATTTTCACCCCCTTAAATATCCATTAATTATTGAAAAAGCTTATGTTCTCTATAATCTCATGTGTTTGTAAGATTCCTATGAGCTAAAATGCAAACTAGAGTCCTACCCTATGTTTTGAGTAAAAACCCTAAATAAATGTAATGTAAATGCTTCGAACCATAAATTCAATGTATATCTAAATTTATAATGTAAATCTGAAAATTAATGATGTATAGATTTAAAAACTCACATAGAGATATGAAAATAACATGAAACCATACGAAACCCTAAGGGAGAGGTACAAGACAATCAATAGTCGGTGATCTCCTTATTATTCTTCAATATCTCCTAACCTTACATGATTGATGAAAAAGGTTAATGAATACTTGATGAATGATGAAATTGTTGATTGTAGATTCCACAATAAACCTATACTTTCACTTCATAAAGGATCTCTTTCAATTGGTAGAGTTGGATCCTCAAATGAGGGAAAGAAAAGGTTATATATATGAATCCCTAACTTTAATTTTGATCATAGGCTGACTTAGAATTTGATAAAATTGACACAAAGCAATAAATAAACATTATAATACCTCCAAATTAAGCTCCCAAAATTCGAGGAGAGAAAGGCTAGACCAAAATGGTACCATTCTAGTTCGGCCGAGTTTTTTCCAAATTTCTAGGGATGCAAGATATCATGATTATAAATTCAAAGCCAACATGGTAGGTCAATCCAAGGTGTTTAGGTCCAATTGACTTTTTTCCAAATTTCTAGGGATACAAGATATCATGATTATAAAGTCAAATCCAACATGGTATGCCAATCCAAGGTGTTTAGCTATACAAAAATATGTCTTGCGGATTGAAATTAGGACTCTATTATGATTAATTAAAATAAAATAAAAAGGGTCACACTTAGGGTTGAGGGCCCAATTTTATAATATGTGAATTGTTGAAAGAGGATCTTAGATTTAATTAAATTAATAATTAAATGCTTAAAGAAACCTTGAAAATGCAAAATGAAATGAGACACACTAAGGAAGGAGCTAACCTAAGTATGGACTTAGATAACCCTAATTAGGGGTGTACAATTTACAATGCTACATTTGGCCCCCACTTTAGTAGTCATATGGCAGTACGTGCATACGTAAGGTAAAGTACAAAAAAGTAATCATTCATGGTAGAAAGGATATGTCCATAAGATGTCTAATGAAGTCCCTAGTGATATATGTAGTACAACGTTAGGAACTACATCCTACCAAACCACATTGTTAGTTGAAATCACAAAATCACCTAGAATGCTTACTAAGAGATGACATTCGAGGGTAGCTATATGTCCCCCTATTTTGGCTTGCTAATTAGTAATTTGAAATAGGGTATCATGTTTACCACATCGAATTGTGAAGAAAATTGATGACAAATGCTCACAACAAATCTTTATATAAGACCAAAAAAATTGAGGAACATTTGGTAAGAAAGAGAACTAAAACATGATTCTAATGCAATGAACGATGTGCAAATCAGAGTTCCCTAGCCCAAGATATAAATGATTAAGTGAAAAATGCAGAATTAGGGTTTAGGAGAGGCAGTTTGTGATCAAGGATGCTTTTCTAGATGAGGTAAGCCTGCCCAACTATATCTTTGTTCTTCGTTACATTCTATTTAGCCGATTTAATGTTGAGAAACCCTAATTCCCAAGGGCTAATCACCTTGGTCCACCTAGGGCACTCTAGTCCTAATTAGGTGCTTTGGTACACATAGGATTACGATGCCTAGATGATAATTTGATGTCATTGATGCTTGATTGATTATTGATACATGACACTTGATTTTGCAGAAGTTGTCTTACCTATGGGAACATACCATTGGAATCACATACCATCATCTGCAGGGCTAGATTCCTTAGCTATCCTTAGAGGATCAACAACTTTTCCATGCAGTGGATTTGTGGTATATATGTTGCATGCTTGCCATCAATTTTCATGGGCTTATGCACATGGCCTTGATGGCGAGAAGGGATCCTGATACCTCCTAATTCTTCCTACTAGTGGGTGAGATGATAGTGACGCTAGAGGATTTATATCACATCTTTTGATTACCACTGAGAGGGCAGACAATTAGATATTAGTTAGATCTCTCATGGACAACTATGAGGAGAGATAAAATATATTGTATAGGCAGACCTGCACGTGGAGAGGCAAAGGGTTAAATTCTTATCTGATGGCTACTTCATTCATCTAACATAGTCCCATTGGTGAGGAGACTTATGATTGCCACAATGGTGCTAGCCTTATGCCCTAATGGGCCAGGTGGTCATATGCATGGAGGCCTGACATATATCATTAGTGTGATGGAGAAAAAACATACTGTGTTTTTGAGGGGATGCAACATACATGTTATCTCATCTCTACCATGACTTGGGAGACTATGCATATGGGGAGGGGAAGATTCTGATAACATACACTCTTCTAAAGATCTTGATGTTTGATCATATCTTATGCACTCAGCTAGTAGGGTTTCCAGTTGATATAAATGTTGATGAGCCTCAAACGTATGCATAGCCATGGACATGATTGTGGCAGAGGGGTTTCTTACTGCACTGGAGTGTTGTTATAGATCGGTTATGATTGGATGATATTATGTAGAGACCATACATGCAAACGGCCAATTGGCTAGGTCAGGAGAAACAACTTTGACACATGCAACAAGACCGTCTTCTAGAGGGTCGCCATACCTACATTTTCATGCCATCTGAATTTGATAGAGTGAGGAGACAATTTGGTCTAGAGAAGGGCATGCCTACATTAGTACCAATCTATATATGCCACTCTCAATGTGCTATGAGACTAGGAGAAGTGCCTAGACCTACTATAGATGAGATAACACTTACAAATTCAGATGATGAGGTAGACAGAGTCATGACCCCATTTGAGGATGATACTAGGGTTCAACAAAGCTACATCACATGGTGGGAAAGGATCTTCCCTGGAGCCATTTTTTTATTGGACTACCCAAGAGGGAATCTCGACCCATGGACGAGTTCAAGTGACTCACAAAGTGAGAAAAGAGGATAGGAGGCTTCAGAGGAGCCTAGAAGTGACGATGGATAGGATCATTAGGACAAGGAAGAGGATGAGGAGGGTGGTCATGAGTAGGAGGATATACTCGATCATCCAGTAGGGGAGACTGGAATCATAGAGCCTTCAGTAGTAGAGGACAAGGGAGATGATGTAGTGAGAGATGTGGAGACAACCTTAGAGAGGTCGAGCTCAAGGCTACGTAGGTCCTCACCATCAGCGCTACATCCCGAGATAGAGAGGCAATATGAGCACATGGAGAGAAACAAAGTCGTACTACAAATTACCATATCATAGACTCCTATCATATCAAACCCTACTTGGTAGGAGGGAGATCCAGGTAAGAATTTATTTGAAGAAGAAAGTTTAAAGCTTATTTGTATGATGATGTATATATATAACATTCTCTCTCTATCTATAGTCAATGTGCAGGGATGACACGATCTTATCCATCACATTCATTGATATCATCACTAAATTTCACATTCCATAGTATTCACAGATCATTCATAGACCACAATGGAGTGCAAGACAAAATGAGGATGTATTCGATGCAGTGAGGATAGAGCTAGAGCTTGGTCGAGAGGAGAGGGATGAACTACAATGAGAGCTTACAGAGGCTCGTATGGAGTCAGCCATGTTCAGGGGTATAGTGATGGATCGAGACAAAAGGATCCCATTGAGTAGTCACTCACGTTCTACCTCTACCTATCAAAATACACTTATGGGACCACCATGGAAGGGGCTAGAGGGCTTGGATAGCCACCATCCTTAGAGGTGGTGATGTAGAGGCCATATTTTGTATCTAGTGGTTGATATATGATTTATCTAAAACTTTATATATATGATGATCTTTTGTCTCAAATGTGCTCCTTTAATTACAAAATGATGTGTCATATTGCTTTGATTAAAGGTACAAAATTTGGTGAATGTACATGTATGTCTAATTTAATTCTCATGTGATTGATTTCTCAATACTTTCATGATTAAATTGATACATGTGTGATTTAACTAAACATTTAAGTTAAATGTTACAAATTGTGATGCAATGTATTTATGTTAAACTCCATGACTAATGTGATCTAATTAAGGTCTTCATTAAACACAACATTATGTAACTTAACACAATACATAAAGAAAATTGCATGATAAGATAGCATAACAAAATGCAAATTCCTAAGAAATTATACAATGAATTCAGGACAACCAATACTAAAAGATGTTTGTCAAGAATGAAGAAATATATATTAAATAATTATTATCTAATACCATAAAATTTAATGAAGACATGCTAACATATCACACAATTAAGATGAAAAAGAAAAGAAAAGAAAAGAATGAGAATTTCTAAGCATAATATCTACGAAGATGCATAGCATTTATGGGTTCCTTAAGAGGCGTATCTTCCATATCCACTATTTTGTAAGCACCTGATCCATAGACTTCAACGATGATGTATGGTCCAAGCCAATTCAGGCTAAACTTTCCTTTTTGTTTCGGTAAAGCATTCACATTGCACTAGTTCTCATAGAGTACTAAATCACCCACAAAGAAGCAACGTTGAATTAATTTGTCATTGTAACTTCGCTGCAAAGTCTTATGATAAGCTTGAATATGATCAAGAGGGTTATGTGCTACTCATCAAGCATTTCAAGTTGTAGAAATCATTGTTCTTGTTAAGAATCATCACCGATTATCCCTTTAAGAGAGATTCTTAGGGAAGGAATATCTAACTCCGAAGGCATAATAGCATCAACACCATAAAAAGATTGTAAGGCGTAGTATTAGTAGCTATGTAGACACTTGTTTGATAGGCTCAAAGAGCATAAGTTAATTGAGTATGCTAATCCTTACGATGATTATTTACAATCATACAAATAATTTGATCAATAATCCTGTTAGAAGCTTCAACTTGACCATTTGATTGAGGATAATATGGTGTAGAAAAGCGATGTTGAATGTTATATTTCTTAAGGAACTTGTTCACATCTTTAAACTTAAAAGGAGGTACCATTATCAAAAATTCAAAGTGGAAGTGATACCAAATTCATGAATAATGTTGTCTAACCAACAAATTACATTAGTAGTAGTAGACCGAAGAGGAACGAATTCTACCCACTTTGTAAAATAATCTATAATAGTAAGAATGAAAGTATGTCCTTGGGAAGAAGGAGGATAAATTTTTCCAATAAGGTCCAAACCCGGTAAGGAAAAGGGCCAAGAGGCAACTCGCGACCTAAGTTCATGTGTAAGAGCGTGAATCAAATTGTTATGTTTCTAACACTTATGAAACTTTTTGACAAAGGAAAAGGAATCTTTTTCCATAGTTTTCCAATAGTATCTTGTTCAGAGAAACCTTTGAATCAAAGATTTACCATCAAAGTTCTCCTTGCAAGCACCTGAATGTGCCTCTTTGAGAGAAATAGGGATCTTAGTTTTGTTGAAATAACGAAGAAGAAGACTAGTATAACCTCTTCTATAAAGGACATTAGAAAGGATAATGTATTGCACAACCAACTTACGAATTCTAGCCCTAGCATTCTTGTAAAATCTAGAAAAGCACCATCAATCAAATATCGTAGGATATGAGAGTACCATTTATCATAATTTAAAGCATAACAACAAGCCACACCACTAGAACTATTAGTAATAGCAGGGAAAGAAAGATTATGAATATTGAAATGATAATCCATTGTAGGACCTTCTGTAGCATCCTAAAATTGCACCCCTTGCAATTTTGACTACATTTTGGGCCCTCACCTTATCAGTCTCATCCCCATGCTTGATCGGGACCTATTTATGCCTCTCCAATGCAACAAAGCTTCATTTTTTTCATCTTGCACCTTGCATAGCCCCTGATTCCTAGACTAAATTAGGGTAGGACCAGGGCGCTACGCCCTAGTCCCCATCAGGACCAGGGCGCCACACCCTGGACCTCCCTAATCAGGACTTATTTTGGCCCCTAGACCCTATCTCAAATTTGAGCGAGAATTAAATCCCTCATGTCGGCCTATGTCAAAAAATTAAATGTTTGACAACAGACAGGTATATAAGGAGGTCTTCCCCTCTCATTTGGATATACAAGCATAAGGGTGAATATACATTCATGAAGGTGGAATTAGATCTCAAGCATTCAAGCATCAAGCATTCAAGCATTCATCAAGAATGCATATTCTTCATCTATCCATTGGAGCAAAATTACATCATTCATTTGCAAGCATGTGTGTGTGTTAGGGTTTTTTCATGTTCATGCCATTTCATACAGCATATGTGATTACATATAAGAAGCAAAGCATCATCATCATCTATTGCAGATCTGAAGGTATACCTTTCCATCATTTATTTCATGTATTTGTAGTATTTCATTTAAGGTTGATTCCAAACTGGGGTTTGACTTAGGCAAATCCCTATTCCCAACCCTTTCCTCCTTTCTGTGTGTAGGAAATAGTTGTGCAATTGTACTTCTGGAATTAAGCTTTATTTGCAGAGATGAAAAAACCCCTTTCGATGCATGAAAAGTTCAAAGGACCAAGAGGGGGGCAACCTGGTCCGAACACACAGTCCCTACTACTTTTGGCAGATTTCATAGAGAAACTTCAAATCATCTCAAACTTCTCATATTCATGTGCATGACAAAATCCCAAATCTATAACTCACTGTTTTTGCTTTGTCTTCAATTTCAGCAGTTTACTTATTCAACTTACAAAAGAGGGTCAAACACATTCCAAACACAATCAATCTACTTAGTATTAAGTCCGTGTATCATTTAGGATTGGATCTAGTGGATTCATCCCCTCTTTTGAATGTAAAGTTCTTCAAGTGAAAATTGGCTTAGTGATTTCTCCCTTTCATGTGGTGAATTTGCTAAGCTCGAATTTTCCACTTTACACCTTCAAGGGATGTGAGGGAAGCTATGCTTGCCATTGCATCCGCATGTCAATTGTCTTTTCGAGGGATAGGTTACATGGTGTAGGAGGGAAACTTCTCTAACAAGTATAAGGCCAAGTCATGCTATTGTTATAATTTGTCTTACTTAGCTTGGTCAGTTCTTGTAACTTCTCTTATAATCAACTGTGAGTCACCATAGATACACAAGTGTTGATCATTTAGGGATAAAGCCACTTTTAGACTAGAAATAAGGGCCTTATACTCAATGATATTATTAGTACAAAGGTAATTGAGAAGATATGATAAAGGGATTGATTTTCTTGAAGGAGGTGTTAAAATAACATCAGCTCTTGAAATAGTTCGACACTTAGATCCATCAAAGTATAATTCTTGAGTCCTATCAATATCAATAGGGAGGACAAAATAATCAAGAAAAGATTCTTGATTAGGTAAGGTAAGAGGAGAATGTTCATCAACTAAATGTTCAGTTAAAGCTTGTCCTTTAATTTCTTTTTGAGAAACAAATTTGAGGTCAAATTTAGTTAACATCATTACCCATTTTGCTAAGTGTCATCGAAGGTCAGTTTTAGAAAAGAGATGCTTTAAAGGATCAAATTTTATGATAACATGAGTCTCAACATTCAATAGATAATGCCTTAACTTCTGAGCTGCAAAAAAGAGAGCAGTATATCGAATCTCATAATTGAGTAAAGTGTGACTTATATAATAAACCAGCCATTTTTTACCATCACTATTATGTTGTACCGATACAGCTATGAGAGCATGCGAAGAAGCAACAATGTAAAGAAGAAAATGTTTAGTAGGGATAGCAGGTTGTAAAATGGGAGGATTAGCAAAATAAGTTTTGAGATATTCAAATGTTGACAATCAACACTCCATCAAAAGGTGGTATCTTTCTTAAGTGATTTAGTAAAAGGGAAAGTTTGATCTGCAAGTTATGAAACAAACCTATGAATGACTTGAATATTTCCTTGCAAGCTTCACAATTGATAAATATTTCAAGGAGGTGGCATGCTAACTATGACATCTATTTTATTTGTATCCACCTCAATACCATGATGTAACACTATGAACCCTAATAGTTTTCCATTGTTCACATCCAAACCACATTTTTCAGGAATTCAAGCACATGTTGTATTTTTGAATTCTTTCAAAGATTTGATGAAGGATCTTAACATGGTCTTGATGAGAGATAGACTTAGCTAAAATTCCATCAACGTAATCTTCTAATATTTTATGCATGTAATTATGAAAGATGAGAGTCATAGCACATTGATAGGTAGTGCCAGTGTTTTTCAACCCAAAAGGTATCATAACCCAACAAAACATACCCCAAGGACTCATAAAGTAGTTTTGAATTGATCTTGAGGATTAATAAATATTTGATTATATCCAAAGAAACCATCCATAAAGGATAACAAGTCATGATCAATAGTAGAATCTACTATCATATCAATGTGTGGAAGCAAAACAAATCCTTCAAAGACGCTTTACTAAGATCTCAAAAATTAGTGCACATTCTTGACTTATTATCAAGTTTAACGATGACAACAATGTTCTAAATCCAAGAGGAATAATCAATAGAGAAAATAAATCTAACTTCTAGAAGTTTTTCAATTTCAAATTTCACAAGAAAAGCTATTTTGGGATTCATTTTCCTAATCTTCTTCTTCATAGGTTTAGCATCAGGAATCAATACAATGTTATAAGTGATGATTTTAGGGTCAATGCCTAGAATATCAAAATAAATCCAAGAAAAGATCTTGGGGAATTTGTGTGATAAGATAGAATATTCTTTTTGTTCCTCATCACTTAAGCACTTCCCGACCTTTGTGATCTTTTCTTTATTACAAGGATCCATTTAAACATGAATGGTATCACTCACAAGAAGATTACTTTGTTGGGGAACATCCATTGGTTGAGAAAATTTATGTGGACCATCTAATAATTATCATTATCTAATTTAGTATCTTTCCCAAAGTATGCTTCAACATTTAAAAAATAAGGAAATCCACGATTATGGTGATATCGAGGAAGACTATCATAAACTCATAAAAACTCAGCCAAGGAATCAATACTAGGGAAGATATCTAGGAAAGGTGGATGAGAATCATAATCAATGTATTGAGGGTGTATTAATGAAAGTGAATTAGAAAATAATATTACATTGACATTAAGAGATGGTCTCTTAGAGGCTTTGGTGGGTTTAAAGGGATTGCATTTTAGTCCAAAAGATGTTTCATGAATATTATTCTCTAAAGGAACATTTATCTTTTTTTCATGTGCACCACAACTATTGCCATTAAATCCACTCTTATCTAAGATGTGAAAACCATGACCATAAAGGGTAGCCATTTACTTAAGGGAAGGTGGGGCCTCATATGTCTGAATGTCATAATTAGTTGAAGTATAAGAAGTAGAAGGAATTTGAGATTTTGAAGTAGCCACAAAGTTGTTACTGAGTTGTTTAGACAAAGTGGGTTGCTTTTTAGATTCATCCATGTCATTCTCCTTTTCAATCTTAGGTTCTCTTGAGGGTACTTTATATTCTCCTACAAAAGAAGGTGTAAAGTCTAAAGACCCCCAATCATCACCTAAGAGCACTTCTTCCAATGAAGAAGTATCTTAAGGAGAAGATGGTGATTCAGTTTGAGTGGAAGAAGAATCAAGATTGTTTGAAGAAGTAGGAGTACTTGAAGAAGTATTAGAAATAGTTGAAGAAGATTTGGAAGATGACATTTGCAAACAAGTTTGTAAGTTGGTATCATCATGCAAAGTGCACATCTTATTGTTTTAAATGAACTTAACTTGTTTATGCAAAGTCGAAGGAACAACTTGCATAGAGTGAATCCATGGTTGTCGTAGCAAAAGATTGTATGTAAGAATATCGAGCATGACATGAATAGGTGTAGGTAAAATAATAGGTCCAAATTTAATATGCAAGACTATAACTTACCTAAAGATGATCAAGCAACATTATCAAAGCCATGAATAGAAAGAGAATATGGTTTAATAAGAAAAGTGTCCACATTTATCTTATGCAATAGATTAATGCTACAAACATTAAGGCTATAACCATTGTCAATAAGAGTTTTTTTTATATCATTACCATTAATAAGGAAAACAATCATAAGAGGATCATATTGATGTTGAATCTCTTGAGAGGGTAACTCATCTTGTGTGTACAAAATTTGAGCTTTAGGTGTTGTCATGGAGTCAATTGAAGAAGATATATTATTAGGTGTCACTGCAGGTGTGACATATAGAGTCTTTAAAACATCTTGTAACATTCCATGATGGATTGATGGGGTTTGAATTAAATCCCAAAGAGGTATCTTGGTAGGAGTAGCTTTAAGTTGTTCAATAAGGTCATACACTTTACCAAGATGTTGTGAAAGATGAGGTGTTGGTGGAAGAATAGGTTGAGAAGTAGGAAGTGGAGAAGGAATAAAAGGAGGAGGATTCAGTTGCCTATTATTTCTTGTATTATATGTATGAGCAAGTAAATTATAACTCTCGGGTAATCTATTTAGTATACTCATAAGGACTCTTGGTGGGATATCCTCCTTGCACAGTAATAATTTGTTTCTTAGGTGTGCAAAAGGTGTCATTAGAGTAACCATCTTGAACCACAAAGAGAGGCTTGTTAAGATGTGTTTGAAAGTTATGTTCATTCACATTTATCATGTTTATCAATATTTTAGATGATGAACATTGTTTGAAGAAGTTGTAGTAGACACATAATCATCAAGGGCATCATCTAACATAGCATAGTCAAGACTACTAAATAGTTTATGTTTGGATTATGAAGGAGACAAGTCATCATAAAGGGGATTTTCATAAATTTAATAGGAATGCCTTCATGGGAAGAATCATTCAACTTATCTTCATCATCACTATGAAATGGTATAGTAACTATGTTGATTAGTCTTTGCAAAAATGTTGGTTTAGAAGGCTTAAGATAAATAAAATCATCAAGAGCCTCATCAAGTTCTTCATTGCTAAATGTATGATCATCATAAGAAAATGCATCATCACATGAATAAAAATATTGCAAAAGAAGGTTCAACATATTTGAAATGAAAAGTACATATAAAACTTTAAGACATACAATGCATATAACAATATTTTTTTGGATTTTTTTTTATGTTTTTGATGGAAAAGAAATATGCAACAACTAGATCTAATCATAAAATGCAAATGTAAGAAGGTCGGGTTTACCAAAATGTGATGGATGGAAATTGAATTGGGTAGGTTAAGGCCTAATCCCACTCTCATTCATATATTGGAATATTAAAGAGCCTAAGGAAGTGGTTCAATTTGAATAACTCTTGTGAAAGAGAGTCAAGGAATACTTTTAGAGTTTGTATTCATTTGTTGATATGAAAGGGAATGAGTCAAATGTAGGGGAATGACAAACTAGCATGAAATTGAATAGAATAACAACATAATTAGTCTGATATAGAAATGAAACTGAAACACAAAGTACAGATTTGAAAAGGGAATTTTGATGTGCACCTGATGCTGAAATCCGAGCTTGATCTGACTAGATAGGAGTACTAGGTGCTTTGGTCCCAGAATCTGAACTGAGTTGAAAACTAAAAATATACAAATTGAGCTACTTTGAACCCTGTCTGCCAAGTTTTGCACCTAACTAAGGAGGATCAAGGTGCTGGGAACTCCAGTCCCAAAGATTTGAGTTCTGATTTTGCAACTAGATCTGTGACTATTGATTGAGACTTCCTGAAAAGTTCTTGCTCTGATGGAAACTTGTACCTGTGCTTGTAATTTGAAAATGGTGTATTTGTGGCTATAGGGTTTTAACTTAGTCAAACACCTTGTTTTGGTGATTTTCACCTCCACAAATAGCTAATAATATATTGAAAAGTGTGCGTTCCCTAGAAACTCATGAGTTTGTAAGATTCCTTTGAGGTAAAATGTAACTAGAGTCTTACCTTATGTTTTGAGTAAAAACCCTAAATAAATGTAATGTAAATGCTTCAAACCACAAATGCAATATAGATCTAAAGCAATAATTTAAATATGAAAATCAATGATTTATAGATTTGAAAAATCACAAAGAGATATGAAAATAACATGAAACCATACCAAACCCTAAGGGAGAGGTACAAGCCAATCAATGGTCGGTGATCTTTTTATTATTCTTCAATATCTCCTAAGGTTTCATGGTTGATGATAAATATTGATGAAGACTTGATGAATGATGAAATTTCTGACTGTAGACTCCACAATAAACCTGTACGTTCACTTCACAAAGGATCTCTTTCAATTGCTAGAGTTGGATCCTCAAATGAGGGAAAGAAAAGGTTATATATATGAAACCCTAAATTTTGACCATAGGCTGAATTAGAATTGATAAAAATTGACACAAAGAGGGAAATAGACAATATAATACCACCAAATTAATCTCCCGAAATTTGGTGAGAAAAAGTGAAGACCAAAATGGTACCATTTTGGTCTAGTCAACTTTTTTCCAAATTTCTAGGGATGCAAGATATCGTGATTATAAAGTCAAATCCTCAATCCAAGGTGTTTACATATTCAAAAATATTCCTTGAAAATTGAAATTAGGACTTTATTAGAATTAATTCAAATAAAATAAAAAGGGGTGCACTTAGGGTTAAGGGCCCAATTTTATAATATGTGAATTGTTGAAAGAGGACCTTAGATTTAATTAAATTAATAATTAAATACTTAAGGAACCTTGAAAATTAAAAATGAAATGAGACACACTAAGGTGAGTGTTAACCTAAGTGTGGAATTGGACAACCCTAATTAGGGGTGTACAATTTATGATGCTACAAATTTTATGCTCAATTCTCATAAGCAAAGTAAAGATAAAGATGGACTTGGCTTTGAAGAAAGTGAATATTCAAAGAATGATAAAGGAAAAGACAAGATCAAGGATGGTTTTAAGAACTCTTGTAAAGATCAAAAGAATTTTATTTCAGACTAGAACTTAAAGAATGTCAGGAGACCTCCTCCCATTCACTCGAGGTATTCATCTTTTAGTGGTAATTATTTTTCATGCAATGAAATCAAACATAGAGATAGTGAATGCAAAAATCAAATTAGAAATTAAATCCTTTAATGGAAATTGTCACTATTGCAATAAGTTTGGGCATAAGGCTTCTAAATGTATAAGTAGGATGATGTGGAACAAATATAGAAATATGAACTCTTCTTAGTCTTTCAATTGATATTGCTATGTTTGTAATGCATACGAGCACAAAGATATTAAAAGTAGTATAAACAAGAGATTTAGAAATGGTAGAATGAATGGCAATAGTCATCAGAGAGGTCCAATATGTTGCAAATATAATAGGATGGGACACATTACAAAATATAACAAAATCGAGAAATCTAATGGTATGAAAAGAAGAATTGAAATCAATGAAGGAGAAGGTAGATGACATGGGTGAAGAAATCAAATGATAAGGTTGAGGAAAATATTGAAGATGGATCCACACCTACTATGGGTGCTGACCCTTCTTCTGCTAACTAACTTAACCAACATTGTCTAAGGGGGAGAGATCAAAGAAGATCTTTTGTCCCCTCTTGGTTTGATGATGGGTTGTTCTTAGCATATAAAATGTTTGGAAGGAACCTCCAGTGGCTCTTGAGTATATTTGGTGATCTAGAACTTTTTATGTGGTTTCAGATGTAAAATGTATCAGCTTTTTAAAGACCTTTTAGAAACCCTAAGTGGTGATTATATACTGATTTTTGGAATTCATTTATGCAATTATAAATCGAGGAGTTGCTGAGTGCGAAGAGGTGAAAAGATGACCATTCAAAGGTATTTTTCAAATATATAATCTTTCAATGGAAAATTCTAGAATTTTTAGTATTCGCAATGATGTTCAGCCTATTTTCGAGAATTGTCCATTTTTTCTAGTTGTAGAAGACCATGTTGGTGGTTTTTCTGTTGTTTTCATAAATTTGTGCACATAGAAGATGTTTGTCATTACATTCATGTTTCATTGGAAGAGTAAAATCAAAGCAAGATCAATGATTTTAAAAGAATTCATCTAGTTGATGGTGCATAGAGATTTAAAACAGAGTATGTCAGTTTAAGGCATATGGGTTTGGATACACAAAGCAATTTTCATGTATTTTGTGATGAAGAGATGAATAGGATCATGTTGAGTAGAATCCATGGAGATTTTCTATGGTTGGATCGACCATACTTGATCTCTAAGGATTCCCTAAGGGATGTGACCCACTTGTGTTCCACTAGAAAGGTACCTGCTCTAAAGCCAGTAAAGAACGAAGAGAGGTGCATAGGCTAATTGGTGTTGTATGAGATAAAAGAGCTCTTAGAATTGACAACAATGTTGATTTGGGAGTTATATATGCAACTATAGGAATTTTATACAAGGTTTATTACAGTAATTAGGAAGGTTCAACTTCCTCTATGATAGTGTATGTTGCTTATCAAATGGTGAAGGAAAATGTTGATTATGATTTATGTGAGATTCTGAGGTGTCAGATGTTTGACAACCTTTGATTGACAAAGGATGAGATGTACCCCTTCCAGTATGGATCTCTTATTGTTTTCTTGGTTTTTTACTTTCTTAATGCATTTCCCATAATGAATAATGTTGTATGGAGAAGAGATGTTGTAGCTAGTGCTCAAATTAAGGAGTATATGGATAGTTTGAATGATTGTAATGCTATTTTTCATAATTTCTTTGTGGATATCTGGAAAAAAATGGTTATAAGGAATCAAATTTCTCCTAAGGTTGTGGAATATTATAAGGACGAGATTGCTTTCTTAGTTGATAAGGATAATTATTTTATTGAAGCTATTGTTATGGGTGTCAAAGCTTCCCTACGAAGTGTCAAAAGATGGATGCATGAGAATTCCGTATATACTTCTTAAAATGCCTAACGACTTGAGAGAAGGAAGATTCAGGACATATGATGACATTGTGAGGATGTCTAGTGGAAAGAAAGTAAAGTTACAAATGTATCAAAAGGAAAAAGATCTAGGAAATTGTCTACATAGGCTTCCTCCTCTATATCTAAGGTGTTGAGATATGAACATGCTAGTTTGAAAAGAAAGGAATGTGTAGAAGATGTAATTGTGGAAAGTGATGAAAAAGAACTAGGAAAAGTCAATGTGCAGAAGAATGTTGTGATTTAAGAAAAGATTGTTGCTGCCCCTGCTCATTCTAAGGAAAATTCTATTGATGTTGATAAGGTGCTTGATTTGATTGGTTGACCTAATGGTATAAAGAATGCTGGTGAGTTGTATCTTCCTATTTTGACATATGAACAAGACATTATTGAATAGGTATGTGTGACTTATTTGCTTTGGAAAAACCTTGTTCCTAATAATGTGTTTGATGTTCTTCTGGAAGTACTAATAGAATTATCCTTTCTCACAGGGATAACTATGCTACCAATTCCCCCATCTACTTGGGATCCCTCCTAACTAGATTGAGATTGATTTAAGCTAGGGTGGACTTGACCTATCCTCTTTCTACCCAATAACGAAGAAAGAAAGAAGATCATTTTACCCTCGAGTGTATGGCTTTAGTTGGAAGTGCTAGCAGTGAATCGAGTGTACCATGTACAAAGACAAACTTGGTAGAGAAAATGAAAAATAAATTCCCAAGGGCACATCTTAATCATAAACATGAATATCTTGAATTTAGGAAAGTGATTGATAATTCTACATGATTGTATTGGTACTAGTTGAGGTGGCCTACTGCCACAAAGAAATTCAAAGATGAGATAAGCTCTATTGAGTCTCAACTTACCGAGTTGACTCTTTTGTTTGATATCTACAAGGATGAAAATGATGATATGAGATCCAAGGTTTGAGATCTTCACTCTTAATTGAATCAGAGGTAGAGACAAAGAGATGAGTATATAAAATTTTTATGTGGTCTTAAGGATGCTATGGAATTGTGATTGTCTATATTTATTAGATTATTGGAAGAAGCTGAAAAGGTAGAATGAAGTGTGATGAATGCAAATATTTTTGACGTTGTAGTCAATCTGAGTCTTGAGTATAAATGTCAGAGTAGGATTATTTTAGCCACTATTCGCTCATGGAGCTCTTCTCTTGTGGGTCTAAATAAATAATTCAAAGATATCTGGCCCAACAATGCATAACAATTTGCACGGAGGTACTTGTTTTTTATTTGTTTATTTTTTATTGTTTTGTTAGGGAGTTACAATTTTGATTAGTCTATTTTGGCAAAAAGTGTCACCCTTTGTCTTTGATGTCAAGGGGGGAGAGCTTTGTGATAGGGAGAGATGTTTTGAGGAGAAATATTTTTTGCATTTCCATCAATGACAAAGGGGGAGATTGTTGTACATATGTGTTTTTGTTGTCATTGATGTCAAACTTACTATTGACGATTGTTGATAACCTGGTTGTTGGTGGTTTGTTTGGCTATTGGTTTGGTCTAGATGTAATATGATATTAGTATGGATGTATTATGGTTCATTAGTATTATAATGTTGGTGTTGATGGTTTGTGGTACAAAAGTAATGTATAGTAGAAGTGTATGGTGCAGTATTTTTCTTGGCAGCTTATTCTAGTTTGTGTTCTTGATGTCTATCTGATTGGTTATATGCTACAAAGTTATTTATAAATTGATGTTGTTATTTCTAATGATGACACAAGGTCTTTTCAGAGGATTAATGTTCTTGGTTTGGAAGTAGTGTTGTTAGCATTGTTGATTGTTTTGGTGAACAATATCATCATTTGAAATATATGTTTGCATTGGATATGTTTTAGATGGCTATGTTGATTATTGCACAATGTTTCTGATAGCTTGATTTTAGATTTTCAATTGATTGGATGGTTGTTCATAGGTGACATTATTGTGTATGATTAGTTCTAGTACTATTTCAGGAGTGTGAAGAAGAATGTGTTGGTTTCCTCATCTTGATATTGGTTTGAGGATATTATGGATCAATTTTATTATTCCTAAAGTGTTGTGCTTCATTAGTGATGGACTTCTTATTCTATTTTTGGGTTCGGATTAAGATATTTTGAGTTAAGTAGATTGGTTTGTATCAACTTATGTAGTTTGGTCCAAGCGGTTGTGTGTACAATCTTTTTGGTGATATTTGAAAGGTGTGTCAACTTAGTGTGAAACCTCACACGCCTTCTTTACCTTCCACATCAATTTTTTTGGGTCGATGCTATGTACATGTTACATTTTACTTCCACCAACCTAATAGAGATTATTGTTGATATGGTTGATCTATAATGGACATATCAACTGTGTTCATAAAAGAATAAAATATATTTGTATGTGAGATAGTAATAAGTGTGGTGCAAATGTGAAGCAAAATAGTGGTCCAGAAATGTTGTATAGCAGATAGATGTGCATTTATCTGTGAATGTCTACTAGCATATTGATAGATGCTATTCCTACATGGTTCAATCTTCATATTGTATTTGGATAGTCATTTTGTAAGTGATCTTTCCTTGAAGAAGTGATCTTCACTCTTGTAAGTCCCTTTTACTATATCTTGGCCTAAGGCAGTGTGTCTTAGTTTGCAAGTACGAAGAAGTGAGTTCCCTATCCCACAGCCTAAAATATTGTAAATAATTAATACATCTTGTGAGTTGTATTCTCACCGTGGTTTTTCCTAGTATGGGTTTTCCACGTAAAATTCTTGGTGTTCTTGTGTGGATGCTTTTGTTGTTTTTGTTGTCTATTTTCATGCACATTGGTTTGAATGGATGTCATGGTTTAATAAGTTTAATCTGGTCAAGTTTTAGTGTATGATGTTTCACCCCCCCTCTCAATATTTGGTAGTGTTCAATAGGGACACCCTATGGGTAGTCTTGATCAAGCCTAAGATGACTCCAATATTCTCAAAACTACTCTAACACTGTCAAGAACTCATGACCAAAATAGGAGATGACTAAATCAATCTCTGACAACATACAAACCACATATACATTCCTTTTATAACACCAATGGAAGTTTTCCTATGATAACAACATGATACATCAAGAATTGAGAGTATACAAGATCATAATGTATGGTCAATTCTAAGACCGGTCAATGTAAAAATACACTAAATCCATATCAATTATGTTTTAATTATATCATTGTCTACTTGGAGTGTACAATATACATATCATCAATTATTATGAGGTTTATATCAATATCTATTTGTTTTACGAGAATGAAAGAACAAGGAGGACATTTATTGAGGATGATGGATGAGATCCTCAATGTTGGTCTCAAATCAAGTCCACCAGTCCACAATAGTGGTTTGTAGTGCCACTCGAGCATGTGGAACCCTTAATTCCACCTCGTCATTCTTGTGGAGATAGTCACAAGGCCCAAAGGATCATACAATGTAAGCAAGGGCTACAATAGGCTCACACACACACCATGTACAAAACATACATGGTACATCAAGTCATACAAGAATGCAATACAATCACAATGATGAAATGATGATATCAAGTCATGACTAAATTATGGGTTAACTTGAAATATACACAAGGCACTAGATTTGAGAGTGCAATGGAGGTAGTTTCATCATATTTTCTCAAGAGGATGCACAATATGAAACTGATCATTATCTCATATAAATGAGAATGAGGATCATGCAAGTATTAGTGCTACATAAGAAGACATGCCTCTCTAGAAAAGTCCCTATGATCCATGTGTGGGCATGCCTCCTCAAGAAATTCATGGCCTTCTGATAGTGCTTGTGGAATTCTTGAGGAATCCAATTATCTTATTAGTGTTTACCTCAAGTTTATTATTATGTTATCACTTGATTACAAAAATCCCCAATCATGATTGCCAAGTGTACCACTTATGGGCCAGGGGCACAAATTGGAGCCACTCCCTAGACTTACTATAGGACCTAACCCTAGGCTCATGCCAAACGAAATGCAAGTCATTTCAATAACATGAATCATCTCATTTACAGAATGCCACTCTCATACATGAACAAGGCATACTCAATTGGTCACAATACGATGAGAATGGATCCTATTTGATCACATATTGAAGTTTGTATATATAATATCATTATCCCAAACAAAAATCACATCTAAAAGTAATCAAATTTTACTTTTTAACAAAACTCATTTTGGACCCAAATCCAGTCCAAGAGGCCATCCACCATTAATGGACCTTTGAAAGCCCAAATATTCAAAATACATGAATAAAAATATATGAGAAAACCCATTTGTTCCTATCACACCAACATCACAAAAATGCCCTCAAATTGCCATTTCAAAAATCCAATTCTACCCCATGTAAAACCTTATTTTCTAAATTTAAATCATACAATTGATATAAAAACTCAAATGACACAATTGAAATCGGTGAAATTCTTATAAGCTTTCAATAAATCATTTGAGACAAACTAGAAGTAATTCAATAAAGAAACAAAAGCGAAATAATAATTCCTACCTCCAAACTTGATGAAAACTTCAAAATTGAAATGTAGACAAAACACACAGGAAGATGGATAAATTTTTGTACAGTTGATAGAATCCACCAATCCAAATCTTTTTAGCCAACACCCACAAAAATACACAAAGAAAATCTCCTTAACTCAACAATTCAAATTCAACATATAAGTTTTTTGAGAGCAAAAGAGAGTAAAAAATATTGTGTTCTAAATGTGAAATTCAATTACAAAATATAAACCTACTTTTTGAGTGAGAAAATAACATTAAATCCAATTAAAAATAAAATATTAACTAAACCCCAAAGTGATTGCAAAAGATATATCATGCAATTCTCAAAAAAATAAATACATATAAGACATATTCTACAATTAAATATTAAATTGCCACTATGTATTTAAATCATTAATATAAGGATTATAATAGTGACTATTTGTAATCAATTGACTATGCAAAAACATTCGTTACAAGTCTTACACAATTATGTATTAATGTAATCAAACTTTACCAAAATGGTAATCAGAGGTGTAATAAAATGAAATCGGGAAAATTATCCAAATTAGGAACGATGGTTAGGGTTGGGTGACATAATGACCAATGTGCTATCTCTAGTAACCACGATCGAGAATATGGACATGTTTAGACCTGTCAAGCTATGAGGAGTCAATATCCTATACCTGCATCAATCAAAACACAACAAGTACTTGTGCATATACATATTTAATATAATATAACTAAAACACATAGATAAACATTCCCCAATTGAGGTCGCATTAAAACATGGTCAGTGACATGATATCTCATCTAGTCAAATGATGATATCCATTGCATCATCATGAAACAACATCATCATTAAATATAAAAAAACTACCATAATAGTATAATCCATATGTCATCATATAACATCATGTCATATCATCATATCCACATCATGCATATATAATCATCATTGTATCTACAAGTATAATCAACTATCCACATCAACAATGATATCTGCACTATCAAAATAATATAACAATAATTAGGATGCACCATGTGGATGTCAATACAAAAGAATAACATACGCATAGTCAAAATATATCATGTACAAAGTCCATCTAGAATCAAAATAAAGCAATGACAAAATGCAAATGCGGGGGGCATTACATCTAGAATCCCTTGATAGGAAATTCATTATCAAAAGAATGTGTAAACAATTTGGTAATATTGATGTCCTCATGCTTCATGAGGAAAATTCAATAGGTTTCACTCTTGATATTAATCCTAATCTTATTTGAAAGGATTGACTTCACTTCTATTCCAAGCATGGAAAAGGAAGAGGGGTACTACTATTCTATTGAACAAAAGATGGGGACACTCTATTTTGTAGTCTAGATCTACCCAATATTTCTTGGATTCTTGGGGGGGGGGGGGGGAGACTTTATCATGATAGTGTGTAAGGATGACAAGGTTGGTGGTCTTGATATGGATTGGAAGGGAAATGAATTTTCTTTTGGTACCAAATGAAGTACAAGCTAAACATCTTTGATTATCTGGAAGTACTTAAAAAAGAAAAAGAATGTGTGTGGTATACTTGGCGCAACATCCAAAAAGATCCTAAGAGGATTTAAAATAGTCTTGATAGGTTTTATGTAAATAGATATTTATTCTCATTTGACTTAGAGGATAAAGATTTCAGAGTGAAAGGTCACCCATCTCTTTATCTAATCGTTATCTTGTTAAGGTGAATATCTTAAAAAATAAAGATAAACCTTATCGCATTAATAGAAGCAATCTTTTCTTGTTAAACACTTCACTGCCAAATGTTAAAAACTATAATGATGCCATATTTACTCTAAGTGAAATCAATAGACTCTCCTAAAATAATTTTCTCTTATTGAGAGATGGAACATGAATGTTAGTAGCTAGTTTATATTGTTTCAAACTATAGGGAAAAAGAGAGATTTGGATAGAAGAGAAGAAGAATTGGATCTACAAAATAATTTTCTCTCTCTTGAACAATCCTTGCAAGATAAACCCTCAAATGAGGTGTTAATTAATGACATGGCTTCCACCAAGCACACTCTTAGGGTGCTTCAAACTAAGAAAATCTAAGGAATGATGATCAAATCTTGAATGAACTGGGCTTCTCATGATGACAAAGGATATAGGTTTCTCTTCAATGATATCAAAAAAAGAAATATTAAGAAAATAATTAAATGGATTTGGAATTATTATAAGATGTTAAACAAAATATCATAAATTATTTATTGCTTCTTTGTTTTCTACACATATTTTTTTCATTTGGAGGTAATGGGTATGACTTCTTGGATGCTAGGGAATTCCACAAAAGAGGTATACCTAAGAAGATTAACAAAGATGAAGATCACCTAAACAAAAAAATCTATAAGGATGAAATTAAACAAGCCATATTCACAATCAAGAAGGAAAAGTCACTGGGATAGATGTTCTCCCCACAAAATTCTATAAGAATTTACAATGGATTAGTGAGGACCTATTGCAAGTATAAGAGGAAATAAGTATAGGTTCCCTTGGTAGCAACATCAATAGGGATATAATAAGACTATTACCAAAATATGGTGATAAATACTTAATGAATAATGGCACCCCATTTCATTGTTGAATGTTTCTTATAAGATCCTTGCAACAATGTTGACATCTAGGTTAATTGATATTCTTCCCACATTCATTAGTAAGACTCGGATTGGTTTTATTAAAGGGAGATGCATTCTTGAGAACTTGATCACAATTTGGGAAGCAATGGATTGGGCTAAGTTATGTAACCAAGAAGTGGGTATGTTACTACTTGACCTTGAAAAGGCTTATGAAAAAGTGGAGTGGTGCTTTGCAATCATGACTTTGGAGGATTTCAGTTTGCCTCCAGATTTTTGTCAAATGACAAAGACACTCTTCCACGATGTAGTGGAACAAGTTGATGTGAATGGTACCCTTTTTAAGACCTTTACCCTAAATAGATATATTAGGAAAGGGTGTCCCTTGGCTCTTTCTCTTTTTGTTATAACTTCAATTTCTATACACTACCTCTTAAACAACCCTAGTTTGGGGCCTTCTATTAAAGGTATTATTGTTCCAAATCAAGATAATCTATTACATGTTCAATTTGCAAATGATACTGCAATGTTTTCTACTTTTAATGAGGGAAATTTTGATAACTTGATGAACACACTTGAGATCCTCTGTAAATATTTAGGAGAAAAACTCTATATTACCAAATCAATGCTCTTAAGTTGGAAGGACAAACCTCCAAATTGACCTA
The DNA here is from genome assembly GCF_030272615.1 of Cryptomeria japonica. NCBI lineage: Eukaryota > Viridiplantae > Streptophyta > Pinopsida > Cupressales > Cupressaceae > Cryptomeria > Cryptomeria japonica. The sequence goes on from NC_081414.1 coordinate 271,891,859, forward strand.
GTAAATTTAGCTTTTAGTGGGGTGGCCCTATTGGCAAATGCACTCTCCAATGAGAAATTGTAGGTGATTGAAGGTATTGTCATTGATGGAAACCTTACAATCCTATGGCACCGATAGACACTAACACAGGCACAGACACCAACAGCGACAACGACAAAGATGTTTACTGACACCCTGGCCGACAAGATTTTGTTTATTGTATTTTGTATTTAATTGTTAAATCTTTTTGTAAGCCGACAAGGCGAATTGTATTAGGACTCATATAAATATGAGATCTTGTAAATCATTTGTATGAAGCAAAAAATACATGGAAGGAATGTAATAGGCATATGTGAATATTAAGGCAGATTTTGGAATAGGGTGTTCGAAGTTGTATGAGCTTAAACTAGTATTGAACCTGGCATAGCAGATGCTGAACCGAAGTAGTACATGACATTGGATTTACATAATCCACTTTTGTAAGTCAGTGATACTTCCATTTTTGTATTTAAGAAGTGAGCATTGGGCAGTTGGCCTTCCTTTATGTGCAGGCCCCTATTGTATCAGTAATATTCACTTATTGGCCAGTAAGCGAATATTGTGGGTCACAAATCCCACCGAGGTTTTTCCCACATCGGGTTTCCTCGTTAAAAATATTGGGTTATGGTGTGCTTTCTATGTTGTGTTTACTGATCTTATTTACTGCATTATTTCTGGTTTACTGGTACACTATTTTGGCATGCAATTTATTTAATAAGTTTAGAAAATCCACTAACTGGTTAGATATTGATTCACCCCCCCTCTCAGTATCTTTGGGAATCCTAACAATTGATATCAGAGCTTGGTCCACTATTTTCAAAAGCCTAACAACTTGAGGAAGATTCTAACACCGATACAGATGGAAAATTTGAGAAAGCAATTGGAAACAGCTCTTGTAGATTATGATGTAGAAAAATTAAAGAATATGAAACTTGAAGATGATCTAAAGGCTGCATAGGAAATCATTCAAGGACTTAGGGAAAATCTCACTATTGCTAGGAACAAAAGAAGAGAACTTCATGAGAAGATACAAAGTGATGATGATGAAAAATAAACTCTTAATGATCTTGTAAGCAAGATGAAGCAAGATAACATGGCCTTGAGAAATGAGATGCAAGATATGACTATGAGGTTTTGTAAAGACATTGAAGATTGAAAGAAGAATGAAGATGACTTGGATAGGAGAATCAATGATGCTAGAAATGAAAATATAAGATTCAGTCATGAAAATGATATGTTGAAGACATATATAACTCACTTGGAGCATGATAAAACTGAACTCATGAGACAGAAAGATTTCTTAGAAAATGAGTTGGCTACTGCAAATCAACACAAGGAGAAATTCAAGAAAAGTTCAGAAGAACTTGATGACATGTTGAAAAATCAGAAACCTAATGGAGATACTAATGGCATTGGCTTCGAAGTTGGTGAAAGATTCGGTACTGCAAACAATCATGATCACAGTAAACCGATAAGATAACTTAATGCCTACAAATTTAATGGAAAATACTTTAACTGTAACAATTATGGTCGTAGAGAAAATCAGTGTAGATCTAGAAACTATCAGAACACCAATGCACCCACCGGTCAATGTTCTAAATGCAACAAAGTTGGTCATAATTCAAAAAACTGTAGAATGAATGTAAGATGTTATGTTTGTCGAAGATTTGGACACTTATCTAATCAATGCAGAACACATACCGACATAGGATATGGAAAATCTATTCAGAAAAAATAATGTGACTTGTTATGCTTGTAACAAGATTGGACATATTGCAAAATTTTGTAGAAGTAAGGCATCACCGACAAATAACAAAGGACCTAGTTTGAAAGGTAAAGAGAAGGTTGAAGAAGTAAAGCAAGAATTTTCAAAACAATGGATCATAAAGTCAGATATGAATGTTAAATGAAGCTATCCCTTCACCGGTAGAACAGAGTATCACTCCAGCGACGGGAGATTCTTCATCTAACTAAAAAGAAACCTTTTGGGGGTATGGCAATGAATTGAAAAACATGCTAATTTACCCTCGGTTGATGGTGAGAAGTTGAAATACTTCTTTACCGGCATATGTGTTAAGTTTCACTTAACCGACAGACATTTAATGTGGTAGTTGAAGGAAATGACATTATAAAGCAAGTGTTTTGGCTCTTTTTATTCACCAAGCATTCAAATTTCCTAAGAGCACAGAAATCCTGAGTGAAGACATCCACAACGAGAAGTGAAGCAAATCATTCAAGCACTTATACCTAAAGGCAAATTAAGGTATTTATACAATGGCTTCCTCCTCTACACCCAAATTCATTGTAAATCCTACTATAATTGAAGTTGTTAAGCTCCCTAGGCTCGTATTTAAAATTATTCCTGAAATTGCGAAGAAAGATGATACCCTAGGAGCTTTTTCAAAAATACCCAAAGGAGTTGCTTATGTTGAGGATCCTAGAATTTGCATACATTGTCATATTGAAGAACTAGGAGTTGAAGAGATTATGAACATGTATAGAATAGTAATTTGTGATATAAATGGAAATGTGAAACCAGAACATAAGATAGTTGAAACCTTAGGTTTTGTGGAGATTCTTAGTATTCCTGATTTTCCAAAGGATGTTATAAGGATTGTGTAAGAAGAGTTCATGGGGAGTTCTATTGGTTGGATTCCATTCACAAGATAATAGAAGAAGCAGTTAGGGCAATGACAGGCTTACCTTCCACTGGTAGTAGGCCTGACAAGACTAAAAAGGTTCCAAATGACACTGTAATGACCCTAACTGATGCAATCTTTGACAAGAGATCCTTGAGAGTAAATGATGTTAAGGATATCAATGTAAAATTCATCAACATGATTCTTGGATATAAAGTTACACATGCCAACAGATTAAACTCCGTTTCTAGCTTATGTATCATGAGTACCTATGACATGGTAAACAACAATGCAAATATTGACATATGCGAATGGTTGAAGGATGAATTGATAGATAATCTGAAGAAGATCAAAGGTGACAAGAAAGGTACATTCAGATTTGGCAACTTACTTGTATGTTTGATGTTATATACTACCAAGGAAGTACCTGGTATTGGTAGAAAGGATTTTGGTTTTGACATACCAGTAGTAAAACAACTTCTAGACATACTAAACAACATGGGAGATGATAGAGAAAAGAACATAAATGAACACTTTCAGACACTGAAGTATAGAATGAAAATTAGAGAAAGGCTATCTCAATCTATAGTAGATAAATATCAAAAGGAGATATGTTTTGTGATAAAGAAAGATGAAATCTAGATGGAGGTAGTGGTTGCGAGGACTATTTGGGTTACAAAGATGGGATATGAAGATGATGAGAACATAATAGAAACTTATGCAAAAGTCCTTCTAGAAGCCCCTAAAGAACCAACTGAAGAAATATTTGGAAATGCGGAAACAATTGAATGCAAAATTTAGTCACAATAAAGAATAAAGAAAATTGAACAAATAGTTAGAAAAGGAACAAGGCAGGCTAAAGCAATCAAGGAAGACATATTGAATAAAACTGGTATTAAGGAGAGTGACTTGGAAGGATTACAACCAGAAACACATCTTTCACTGGTTGCTACCTCCTGTGACAGTGAAATATCGATAGAGTTCAAAAGGGTAGTAAGGAAAAGGAAACCTTCACCGGTACCCGCTCCTACACCTAAAAGAACAAGACAGAAACAACAAGCAGTTAGGCCTCCAGCAAAGAAGCTAACACCAAAGAAAAGAAAAGAAAAACAAGTTGTAACTAAAAATGGTAACTTATCAAACATTGGCAAGTTATATGATACTTTTAACAGTGATGAAAAGGAAAGCATTGAAAATAGTGTTATCCTACACTTGGATATCTACAAGAAATTTCTGATTGAGGTTGTAGATGATTTACCTAATGAGTTGTATAGAAGGTTAGAAGCAAGGAGAGCAGCAATTGTTGAATTGGATAAAAAGATGAAGGTAGAGAAACTACTTGCAGTTCACCCAGTGAATTCAATAGAAGAAATTGATGAACTAATAAGTGAGGCTAACTGGATAGTATTCTCAATCGGTCACCGACATGTAGCACTAATGGCTGGCAGAGAATGAGATCACATAAGAGACAACATATAAGTGGGATATATTATTTGTTGAGAAAGAGAAACAAGAAGAGCTTAAGATACCAAAGACCTTTAAATTCTACCAAAAAGAAAAGGATAAAGGTAAAGGTAAGGTAGGTGGTCCTCCGAGTATAAAGGTGATAGATAAATTACCCCCACCTCTTTCTGATACTCCACCGGCACAAAATGTTGATACACCACCGACAACAGAGAGTATGGAGACAACATATGAGGACAAAAATCCTGATTCTAAGGTGTTGTATACAATAAATATTGACACACAGGAAGTTAACATTGTGGTTGATAAGGAATCAAGTGAGAAGAGAGATGTGGCAACTGAGCCACCGGTAGAAGACAATACAGTTGAGACAAATATTGAGGATACAGTTGGAAACATTGAAATTGGGATTGAACAACAAACTGAACAAGCAATTGATTCCCCGGATACAGGAAAGGTAGATACCACTAATATACATACTGATATATCTACTGAACAACCGGCAACTGATAGCAATGAAAAATATATTGAGATACCGGCTATAGACATTTCAGAGGTAAACACAGAGAAACTGGTAGAAAACACAGAGTCACAATCAGAAAAATCGGTAGTGGAAAGCTCTGGGAAACAGACTGAGGTACACACTGAGAAATCATATGAGAAGAAGGATGAGTTAAAGGTTCATACAGAGACAGTGCCACCGACATCCTCTAAGAAACCTAAACCCTTGCTTGTAGAAATGTAGACTCAAACTGACCTACCAGAGGTCACCATAAGCAAAGAGGTTCCTCACACCGGCGAATAACAGATTGTTAAGACAATTGGTCAATCATCTGATTCTTCACTGACAGAATTCCGGCCAATCAATGTAACCGAGGTATTGCTTGATTCAATTAAGAAAATAATTGACTACAATGCACTTGCATATAAGGCAATTGATGACACCATACCAATTTTGAAGATGATTGCACCCAAGTGTAACATAGAGAATAAAGATTCTTTAGGTCAATTAGACACATTGTCTAAGTACATAACTAGCAATATTTTAACAATTGATCAAATCAATGAGGATACTTTTAGAGAGAAAATGAATAAAGAGAAGGAAAAATTCTTTGAGGAGACAGTAAAGAAGAGTAAGGAACATATAGATACATTATTACCGACACTAGGAAAGACAATTTTGGACTTCAAGAAATTGTACAAAGATACATGTAAGACAAACATCTTGACAAAGGATATAGATAAAGAGATTAGCAAAGCTCAAAAGGAAATCAATGATATTGCTGACAATTTAATAGGTCCATCAAACTCCATGTCGGTAGTAGAACAGGAAATTACTGGCTTTGAAGAGAAAATTGAAAACCTTGAAAAAGATAAAGAGAGATTAAAGTTTAAGGCAAAGGAACTGAAATGTAGACTAGGTCCTAAATTAGATATCCTCATCTCTTTGAGAAAAGAGATTTCTGAGGCTCTTGTTCCAAGACTTAAGACACCGGAAGAAAAAATGCACATACTCACCGGTACAATCCAAAGGACTGAAGCAACACTAAAGGATAGTGAGAGATTCTATAGCAGCCTAAATTTTGCATTAGCAGATCTCTATCAGATTGTAACCAACTGGTTACAGGGATCAAGACAGGAACTACACTCAATTGACATTGAATGACAACCTTTATCATTGATGCCAAAGGGGGAGTAGTAGAGGATGAGAAAAAGGAGTAAGACATAAGAGATCATCTGCTCAGGGGGAGCACATAGTTTTGGTAATATTTTTGGACAACACTTTTTGGATATAATTTTGGCTTTTTCTCATGAGTGTTTCCATCAATGCCAAAGGGGGAGATTGTTGGCAAATGCACACTCCAATGAGAAATTGTAGGTGATTGAAGGTATTGTCATTGATGGCAACCTTACACTCCTATGGCACTAGTAGACACCGACACAGGCACAGACACCGACAACAGCAACGACAAAGATGTTTACCGACACCCTGGCTGATAGGATTTTGTTTATTGCATTTTGTATTTAATTGTAAAATCTTTTTGTAAGACGACAAGGTGAATTGTATTAGGACTTATATAAATATGAGATCTTGTAAATCATTTGTATGAAGTGAAAAATACATGGAAGAAATGTAATAGGTAGATGCAAATAGTAAGGCAAATTTTGGAATAGGGTTTTGGAAGTTGTATGAGCTTAAACCGGTACTGAACCTGGCATAGAAGATGCTGAACCGAAGCAATACATGACATTGGATTTACATAATCCACTTTTGTAAGTCAGTGAGACTTCCCTTTTTGTATTTAAGCAGTGAGATTTAGGCAGTTGGCCTTCCTGCATGTGTAGGCCCCTATTGTATCAGTAATATTCACTTATTGGCCAGTAAGCGAATATTGTGGGTCACAAATCCCACCGAGGTTTTTCCCACACTGGGTTTCCTCATTAAAAATATTGTGTTATGGTGTGCTTTCTATGTTGTGTTTACTGATCTTATTTACTACATTATTTCTAGTTTACCAGTACACCGTTTTGGCATGCAATTCATTTAATAAGTTTAGAAAATCCACCAACCGGTTAGATACCTATTCACTCTCCCCCCTCAGTATCTTTGGGAATCCTAACAGGCCCAGACAAGGAAGTAAGATATTTGGGGATTCCATTTAATGTTATCCCCTATCTCACAAACATTTGGAATTATATTAAAGAAAAATTGATGCAAAAATATCTAATAGAAACAAACATTACCTTTCTCTAGCAGGGAGAGTGCAAGTCTATCAAAAAATTATTTCCTCTTATAGCTTGTATTACTTAGTATGGGTTTTCTGTTGTTATCAATTGGTAGAGATTTAGAATAAAATCAAATCATTCTTATAGTTAGGTGGTTAAGGCAAGAAGAAAATACACTTAGTGAAATGGGAATAGTACTATTTAAGAAATGCAAGACGAGGTCTTGGTCTCAAAGACTTGAAGATGTATGGTGTCTCTTTCACAGTCAAATGGAGCATAAAAGCCCTATATGTCAATGATACATGGAAATTCCTAGTTAGGAATAATATTCAAATGAACTCACCTAAACATGCTAAAAGTTGGAAAGGCCCGAATATCTTTGACTCCCTTTTTTGTAAATTTGTTGTTGTCTCCTCTAGTTCTAGTGTATTCAAAAGCATTTAGAAGGTTTCTGAATTGGTAAGAGAGAAAGTTATGGGTTGTGACTTCTACAACCATTATGGTAACACTTTTTTTGACAATAGATCCATTTGGTGGAATCTAGACCACAAAGATAAGCCCCTTGCCTTATTGCAAGGCTTCTCCTCAAAAGTTTGACATAGTAAAGACATTAAATTTTTTGCACATATTCTTAGAAATATACAATTGTGGTCTTTGGTAGATCTAAGCATTGAGTATGGGCTCCCATAGTCAAATTGGAGGACATAATTAGTTATCAGAGAAGCTAACAAAATGTTTTCCTTTCTTATTAATTATTCCTTAAATACTAAGATGGTTAGTAGTGCTAGATGGTTTGATAGTACTTTGTTTTCTAAAGTGCCTTCAAAATCGATTGACATCTCTATGATAGAAAATGATAACATTGTGACTAGACACCTCAATGAATATTGGAATATAAGCCTTAGTCCTGCACAGTGGTCTAAATCCATTATTCACTTGTGGTCTAGTGTCTTAGAACCTAAAAAACCATGCTTCCAATGACTCTTGTTGTTGAAAAAGATTCCACTTTCTAAATCTAATTTTAATATTTTTTGACTGTGTAGAGTTTTTGAAAATGTTGAGCATACCTTTTTCAGTTTCTTCTTTGCTAAAGTGGTTTGGTTCATCTTTCTTTTTGGGTTAATTCTTGGGATCCTAATAAAAATTAGTGTATTTTTGAAATCTTAGTTGGCTACATTAAATATCTTGGTAAAGCTTATTATTTTTTCTAGCTTGTTCTTTCTATTGAGTTTCTTTGGGGTCTATGGTAGTCTAGGAATGATGAATGGTGTTAGGGTTAGATAAGGAAACTTACTGAGTATTCCAAAAGATTCATATTCAATATTATTGCTATGTAGGTCACTATCATACTTGAAGTCTGCAAGGAAAATTTTGATGAATCGAGGGACCTTGGCCACACAATTGTTAACATGTTTGAGATGAAATATGCATGTTTTTGGCCTAAGTCAAGGAAGCACAATGAAGTATTCTTGAAGGCTTACTTTGAGTTCCAAAAGTATTATAATAAGTACCATGAAACTCTTTCCAAGGACTTGGTGTTTAGAGATGAGATTAGAATCTATGTTCTTGATGATGATAACCTCATGCCATAATTTGTGAGATCAAACAAGGATATATCCATCATTGAAGCACTTATAGGCTGGAATGATATGCAATCTTTTAGTGAATTTTTTTCTTGAGACTATGCTTGAGGATCTTACATTTTGATGTCACTTTTGTTGTTAATTCAGTGCCAACTCATTTTCACTCTTGATATTTTCATGGTGCTTTACATTCATTTTGTAAGTTACATCATACATATGGTGCATTTCATCTTTTGTTCTAGAAAATATTATACTAGTATCTTTAGCTCTTAGTATTTAGTTCTAAACTGTATTATGGTACTATGATCTAAAATTATATAGCTGGAGTTTATAGGGATGATGTTTAATATATCATTTATCTTGCTATGTAATTCTGATATGTGACACTAGTCTTATTATATTTCCCTCTAAACTATGGCTAAATGTACTCATTGAGCTCATTTTGGTAATATATTATTAATTCAAAAAAAGTGCATGTTGCCACATTGAGGGCTACCAAGAGAAACCCAACGTCCAAGCACATCCACTTGCCCAAGGTTTGTATTGGTCTCTAGTTTCTAGTTTGAATTTACACTGCTTGTTTTCTCAATTGGAAGTAGCACGTATGATTTAATGTTGGAATAAATTTTATCTTTGTTTCTTTTCTTTTTCCTTCATAGGATATTAATAACATAAACATTTAGAGATATTTCACATAGCCATAACATACAATACAACTATGCAATCCCCATCTCAAAAATAAAATAAATAGGAGAATAAATTACAAATTATTTATATTTCCTCAAAATTATGAGCCAATCATATGGCTCAAAAATGATGCCAAAACCAAGGGACCAAATTTTAACATCCCATTCCAAAGAAGTCCATGGGATATTTTAATAGATCTTCTTGCATTGTCACAAGTTAAAACTCTATCACAATCCATCCCCTTTAAGTTGTGAACTCCATTTTGGTGCATTATTAGTATTAAATGATGATCTATGATATTTCATAATCTCATAAAAAGTTCAACTCAATAAAATATTCCCTCTTAAAAGCTATTACATGTGTCATAGAATCATCATAAGATCTCTTGCACATATTACAATGTCATAAGATTCTCTTAAACATCTCTATGATAGTAGACGATCTTAAAAATTTATACACATGGACAATATAATATATTACACATGACATTATTAGCCAAGTCAAAGTGGAAAACCCTATTTTAATGTGGGAAACAATAATTAATAATATATTTGTTAGATAGTATGAACATTAGGATGTAAGGTTTATGCCACTTTTCTCAAATTTCTCCCACTTGTTATATACATAATATGAACATTAGGATGTAAGGTTTATGCCACCTTTCTCAAATTTATCCCACTTGTTATATACCTTGCAAGAGAAAAAGGTAAACACTATCAAACCATGACTAACATATTGATGAGTGGTGATGCACTCACCAAACTAGGTAAGCACTAATGCATTTCACCTTTCTTGAAAAAAAACCAAACTTTCCTAAGGTATATATTGTTAAAAACACTTTAGGTATGGGGGGGTGAATTAGTTCAGACCAAATACTTAAACTTTATTTCACAATCTATAATCAATTTATGCTTATTCTTATCAACAATAATAAAAGATAAAACATTAAATCACCATGCACAAGAGAACACTAGATATATGTTGAAAACCCAAAAAGGGAAAAACCACAATGAGAGTTAACTCACAGTTTATGAAATGATTGTAGTATTATTTTAGGCTCATTGCCAAAGAATCATACAACTCCTTGAATGACTTGTAGGCTGATATGCACTATCTCATGGTAAGATTGAAAGGACTTGCAAGCTGAGACGCACTGCCTTAGGGAAAGATACAAAACTTGTAGAGAAGACACACTGTCTCCAAGAAAGGTGCATGGATATATGAATTATGAATGAATAGGTCTTAAAAAAGACTACCTCTGACAATCTCCAAGTATGAAGTTGTCCTCAAATCTTTCTCTCTCTCTCTCTCTCAAGCCACCAACTTAGCATCAATCACCACACACTTTATCTATCACAACTTCATATAGTTAACTTATGCAAATGATATAATCATGTAAGTGCAATACAAAGGTTGATCCACACACTCATCCATACCCTTAACATCAATTTTGTCTTCTATATATACCTTTTCTTTCATTGCAAACATTAATTAGGTCAGCTGGAACTGAGGACAAACATAGGTCTTATCAAGGTGACCACCAAAACATAACTATGGTGAAAGTGGTCCAATACAAGATATAGAGAGGATCTAAAAACATCATATCACTTCTTTCTAAGTGGTTTAAAAAAATTGACATGGTATCAAAAAACCTCCAAGGTTGACAACAAGGTAACATGTAAAATACCAAGCAACAATCACTAGTCAGCCCAAAATATAGCTTCAAGATGAACAAGACCAATGTGTATCCCCACATGCCAAGGTAGGAGCCGAAATCAATGCATCACAATCTTCAAAGCAAGTGGAGACACCCAAGGATTTATCACAAGTAGAAGAACACCTTTTTTCGATTGAACCAGAGCAGTTACCTTGAGCCGTAAAGTCTAGTCACAATGCACCATTAATCAAATTTTTCGACATCATGCAAAACACATAAGGACATCCCTTGAACATCCAAAAATATTCTCAAAACCTTCTTCCATCTCTTCATATCAAGATAATACTGAAACAACCCAACTGACACTAAACACTTTATTCTAGAGGGATAGTCAAATAAAAAACACCATTATTGTCAAGAAAATGGTGTCTCAACCTTGCAATGATAAAATAGTACTATTGATAAAAGTTTATTGTTGATATGTGACAATAGGGGTTTGAGGGCAGATCCCCCAACTTAGGGGTTGCAAGGGGTCCCCCCCTTGTTGGTCCCAATCTCGTGACTAGTTGGGCACGCCTTGTCGGGGGTTTTTGGGGGCAATATCCCTAAAAATAAATTCACATATAATCTATCATTGTAAATCTTGGTCGTTTATCATTAGGTCATAGATATAATGGTGAATATTTTGAGAATCGTGTTTTCCCTAGATAGCAACCCTATTTTAAGAGGAGATTGTATTACAACTATTGTATTGTGATGCATTAGTAGAGTTTGATAGTTGTTGAGTTGCCTCTAGATCTCATTGGTGGTACTCCTATAAGAACCTTTCTCCTCAAGTATATTGTAATTTGTTATTGATTTTTAAATAATATATTGGGTAGCTTTTGGAGTTCGAGGTTTTTCTCCCGAAAGGGTTTTCCCCATGTAAATCACTGTGTTGTGGTATGCATGCTATTTATCTTTATTTGTGTTAAGTTTTTATAAATTTTATAATGATTTGTAAAATTTGTTGCATTACCTTCCTATCAAGGTTAGTATAGAAAGTTGTTTTGCTACTTAACTTCCTGACAAGTGGTATTAGAGCTTGATCACCTTTGCTTTTAGTTGTGGGTTGTTGGGTTTTTTGAACTAATTCAGAATTGAGTGGGAGCTTGTGCAAAAGATACTTTTTGATCTTCTTGTAGAAATTTTTAGATGCCAAGTTTGTCAGGGAGAATAGAGGTGGAGATATTTTTTGGAAGTAATTTTGAGATGTGGAAGCTGAAGATGGAGAATCTAGGATGTTGTTGATGCGTATGTCTCAAGACCTTCAAATCCTATTGTAGCTATCGAGTGTGATGTTATGGATAGTAATGATAAGGTTCTAATTAGATTGTGTATGGCAGACTTTTCTAATCAATGTCTATGAAGAGACCTCTACGAAGAAGCTATGAAATACGCTTGGTGAGATGTATCAAGCCAAATCTTTATTGAATCATATTTTCTTGAGGAAGAAATTATATTCCTTGAGAAAGACAGAAGAGGGTGGATCGAGTACAAACCACCTACAATTATTCAATATGTTGGTGGCTCAATTGGCATTTATTGGTGTCAACATGGATGAGGAGGAGAAATCTCAATTCTTACTTTGATCTTTGCTTGATCATGGGATTTTGTTGGTATGGCTATCGATAGTACTTTTGTTATTTTCAAGACTAAAGATGTGGTGGGTTCCTTGCTTGGTGAAGAGATGTGAAGGAAGGTAAATGTAAATTTGAAGGAATATGTAACTGTTCACGGGAAACCAAGGGGAAAATGCAAGAAGAACAAGAAGCATGATAAATCCATGTCTAGAGGGAGACCCACATCTCCTAGAAAGTGTGAAGTCATTTGCTAGAATTGTGGTAAATAAGGATAAATATGTAAGGAATGCAAATTAAAAAAGAGGAAGAAAAAGAATAAATTAGATTTTGATTTAGATTATAAGAAGGAAGATAATGATGCATTCATTGTAGCTTTGGCCACTCATGCAGGTCATGATGCATAGTTAATTGACTTAGGTACATCTTTTCATATGACTTCCAATAGAGATTGGTTTTTTGAATATGAAGAATTTTCTGGATGTAAGGTGTACTTAGGTGATGATTCTCATTTAGATATTGTTGGTCATGGTAAAGTTGGAATCATGTTTCATGATGGTAGAGTAAAAATGGTGAGTAGTGTGTTGCATATCCTTGGACTAGAACAAAAATTGTTATTTATGAGAAAACTAATAGATGTGGGTGTGCATATAGTGTTGGCAAGGGACAATGCACAACTAGTCAGGTGCTGTAATTGATGGAAACCCAAGTCATTTGTTCCATCTACATTACATGGTTTGATCATACCGGAAGTTAGTTTGGTGATTTGTTCAAGTTCGACAAGCATAGAATAGAGCATCTGACAATGTTCAGTATTTTGGTCCAGATTTATTTTTAGGCTTCCATTTTGTGTTGCAGATCTGAAGGAAGGTAGATGGATGTTTGGAACGTCTTATTCTAGAGTTTTGGTCTTTGGTGATAATTGGTGTGCAAATTACAAGCTCCCGTGTATCGGGTTCCAATCTGATAGTGGAGAACAAGCCGACTTGTGAGTTGATCTTGTGCAGATTTGATGGAGTGGTTTTGGTGATTGGTTTTGTGATCCAGGCGGTTTAGCCAATAATTTTGGTAATGTGTCAGCAATTATTTTGGTCCGCAATAGTATTTGTACTCGAATTTAGCTGACAGTTCATACACGCTTCAATAATGTTCTGTCTTCATGAGCCGACTAGCGATGTATATGATTTCATGTTGCGATATATATAATCAATGTAATTGATCATTTTAGGTATGGAAAAGGTGTTGATGATCAATTGTGTGTAGTTTCACTTGCACAAGACAAAGATCTATGCTCTGGATTCATAGCAGAATAGTGTAACAGAGTAGTGAGAGAAGAAGTGTAAGAAATCAGTATATTGTGCTTAACCAAAACTGTACCTTGGCATTTTTAGATGTCGTTCCTCAGTTTAGATATTTCAGTTATCTTTTGTTAAAGATTTTATAGGCAGTGAGCTCTAGGTAGTGTGCCTGAATGCATGTGCATTCCCATTGTAAAACCTTTATTTGAGTATATTCATTTTGTGAGTTCATCCTCTCCATGGTTTTTCCCCTAATCGGGTTTCCACATATAAAATCCTTGTGTTATGGTGTTGTGGTTTTTCATTTTATGTTCTTAAATATTTATTTTGATTAAATATGTTGAGTGATTGAAAGAACAAGTTGATAATATCAAAGTTTTCAGAACACTTATTCACCCACCCCTCTCAATGTTCCTTGATTCCAACATGTAGTCTTTTCTGATGCAACATGTAAAATGGTGAAGGGTGCTATGATTAATGCTAGAGGTATCATATTTAGCATATTGTATAAGGTAGAAGCATACATTGTTGAGTGTAATAACACTTCTGTTAAAAGTAAATCAATCTCTTAATCGTCGAAAGATGAGGAAGAATCTCCAACTCAGCTTGTTTGAAGGTCTACAAGACAAAGACAACCACCTCAAAGGTATTCAATTGATGATTGGAGATGTATTTTTTCTTTGAATAATTGTGTGGATGAACCTATAACTGTACAAGAGGCATTACCTATGAATGATGCAAAATCCTAGAAAATCGCTATGAATGAAAAAATGACAACCTTGAAAAAGAATGATACATGGGATCTTGTACCATTGTTTGAAGGGTGAACAACTATTATTTGTAAATGGGCGTTCAAGAAAAAGACTGATTCAAATGGAGGTATTGAGAAGTATAAAGAAATGTTGGTTGTGAAAGGCTACTCTTAGGTTGAGGGTGTTGATTATGGTGTGATATTGTCTCCTATTGCAAAAATTACATCCATTAGATTTTTTCTTTCTATTGCCACTTCTTATGCTTTAGATCTTGAGCAAATGGATGTGAAAATTGCTTTCCATCATGGTGATTTGGAGGAGGATATTTATGTGACATAGCCAGAGAACTAGTGGTAAAAGGTAAAAGTAATTTGGTTTGTAAATTGAAGAAATCACTGCATGGCCTCAAACAGAGTCCTAGGATGTGGTACCATAAATTTCATACATATGTGTTGAGTTTGAGATTTGAGTGTTCTAAATTAGATCATCGTGCTTATTGTAAGTCTGATGGTGATCATTTACTATACATTATATTATATGTTTATGATATATTATTTATTGGTAAAAGGAAATGTATGATTTTGGAACTAAAGTCTTAGCTTGCTACTAAATTTGAAATCAAAGATCTTGGTGTAGTGAAACACATTCATGAGATGGAAATTAGAAGAGATATAGTGAACAGGCAACTCTGGCTAGGGTAGAGTAAGTATGTGAATTTAGTTTTGTGATAGCTAGGATTGAATAAAACATAATTCATGAAATAATAGTTGCAACCATGAACAATTAATCATGAAATATATCCCAATCAGAATCAATAGAGATGCAAAAATGAAATGAAACGTCAAAATATGCAAACCCTAGCACAAATCATTCCCTTCGGATGGCTCCATTGTCTTTCTTTATCCTTCAATCAAATGTGTGTGACTCTCAACAAAAAATGGAAGTGCATTGAAAGCAAGATGATAGTGAAATGATGGCAATGATGAATTAATTGAAATAAAATAATGATATTCAAAATGTGGTTGTTAAAAGAGAGGAAAAGACCCTCAATTTATAGTCTTTCAAACAAGAAATTGGACGAATGAGATTAAATGAAATCAATGGTGGAGGATTGACTTGATGAAGCACTATTAGGGTTGATTGGAAGAACAATTAGGGCTGATTGAGAGAAAATTATGGAGGGAAATTTGTCATTCGAAAATGAAGAAAGTGAAAGGCTGGAAAAGAGGAGGGTAGCTAGAAAAGAGGAGATGAAGCAAGAAATGAGGAGGAGAAGTAGGGATAATTTAGTAAATATTTATCTATTAATATATCTCACAAATATCATAATTAGCCAATTAAATAAATGGTATCTAATTTTAAAATAAAAAAAGGAAATTAGGATAATGAACTAATCCATAAGTCCTAAAACAAATTATTTAGGAAAAGGGAGAAACAATTGAAATATTTTTAAACCCTAGGTAGAAAAGGAAATGAATTAGGTCAAATGATGTCATGATTAGATTGATATGATTAATGATAAACATGGACATGATCAATTAGAAGTATTAATAAAGACCAAGAATTGATCAAATTGATGTGGATAGGGACTAATGACAAATCGATCAAAATTGACAAGGATTGATGATGACTAACAAAGATTGATATGATAAATGATAATAATTGATAATTAATAAGGGATCGATGATGAATTTATCAAGATTGATATAAATTGATGATGGATATTGATGGTTGAAAACTGATAGGGATTGATGATGAATCGGTCAAGACTAATAGAAATTGATAATGGTTGAAATGATAAAAAATAATCCAAATTGATTGAGAATTAAAACAACCCTAATTGATACCGATTAGGGTTAAAATTAAGTCCAATTGATATGATAGGTTGATCATGATCATAGATTGATAATTGAGATTGACATAAAAAAAACCTAAGTCAAATTCAAGAAAATGGAATTGAATAGGAAAAGAATGTAGAAGAATGACAGAATGTTAACAAGTGATAAAAAATAAATGTGTAATGTAGAGGAATCCTTAATAAGTGCAAAAAGCCTAATGATAGGAAGCATAGACATGTTAAAGTATGACATCGCAAGCGCAATCCATTTTTAGGTTCTTAAATTTTGTCCCTCTTTGAGACAATGTGATTCAGAGTGTTGTTTCAAAGAAGAATCAAGAATAATCACAAGAATACTGCCCACAAAATGACAAGGTATAAGGGTTCCCCCTCAAGGAATTAGTCAAAAAAATCCAAGAAAGAGGCCAATTGATCAACAATGATGATAGGAATCCACTAGTTTAGAAAGAATGAAAATTAGAGGTGAAATGCAATGATACACACATCAGAAGGGTAAAAAGATTGTGACCAACACAACAAGAAGAGGGTGCACGTCCATATAAGTACCCCAAAAGGCTATAAAAGGAGGTGAGAGGGGTGAAAATAACTCATTTTTACTCTCACTTGGTGAATTTGGACCTCTAGAGCGAAAGAGATAGAGGCAAGATGGTGAACATTCTAGTGGAGAAGTACCTCGAGCAACACGTACATAGTTTTAGATGACCAGAGGGCTCAAGATAATGGGTGAGTAACTTAAAAACCCACGTTTCACTTTCAATTTGGCAATTGCACACATATCAAGGATATTAAAGGGCATGTTCAAGGATAGGTTAGAAATAATTGCACAATTGTCTACGCCTTTTGCATAGTTGTAGGCAATATTTTGTGTAGTTGTTTAGGGAAAGGTGAGAATATCCAACAATTTGGTCAGAGAATAAAAGAGATAGTTGGTGAGATCAAGAGTGCTGGTGGTAAAGTGGAAGATGTCATAGTGGTTAGTAAGGTATTGAGAACCCTGCTATCGGTCTACACTATCCGAGTTGCAACCATTCAGGAGTTAAAATCAATTGACAAAACCAAGGTAACCCTTGACTCAATCATTGGTAAGCTTACTGCTTTTGAATTAACTGGTTATGATGGTAGTATTCAGAAATATGAATAAGCATTTAGAGATTTTGTTTCTAACCCATCTATGAGGAAAAGTAGAGATGTCAGTCATAGTTATGAATCTAGATCCACCAGAGAAGTTGATTATGAAGACAGTTTGGTTGAGCTTGAAGCATTCACTAATACATTTGGACTAGATTTTCGACTGAGGTTTTCGACGGAGAAGGTATATTGTGGCCAAATTTAATTTTTTTTTTGAAAAAATGCTCGCATTCGTCATAATTTCGATGGAAATTACCCATTTGGTTTCGACGAAGAAGGCATTAGCAATGAGAATTTCCTTTTTTTCAAAAAAGTGCTCGAGTTTGTCGTAATTCCGATGACAGTGGCCATTACAAAATTAAAAAGAGGTGGGAAATTCATTTGTAAATTGCAATCCCATGTAGGCATCTGTGGCGACTTCAACCCCCAAGAACATCAAACCCGCGTCGAAGGAAATCCCATGCAAGAGGTAGATTCAAATTGCCCTAGTTTTTAATTTCATGTTGCAAAAAATATACATGTGGTGGTTAATTGTCCTAGTTTAATCTCGTAAAACCATAGAACTGTGATTGAGGAGTGAGCATTCAATTTTGTATCAACAATCCCTTCCTCCCGTATACGTGTGTGTTGATTGTTCACATGAGATCACATCTCTTTGCGACATCGTATCAAACAATTCACGAGCCTTGTCCATGTTTCCACATTTTGCATTCATGTCAAGTAGGACATTTGCAAGTACAACACATAACAAAATTCCTCTATCCATTATGGTTTGATGGATGTCCATACCTTATTCCAAAGCTCCCATTTTTGCACAGGTAGGGAGGATGCTGGCAAAGGTTATGGAATTTGGCTTTATGCCTTCCAATTTCATTTGCTTGAAAGTGTCTAAAGCCTTTTTGAAAAATCCATTTGGTGCAGATCCAACAATTGTTGCAGTCCACGAGACAACATTTCTTTCAGGCATTCTATTAAATAGTTCACGTGCCTTGTCTGGGCTTCCACATTTTGCATACATGTCTACCAAGGCAATTACAACTACAACATCTGACAAAATTTCTCTATCCTTTATACTTCGATGAATGTCCATACCCTGTTCCAAATCTCCCATTTTGGCTCAGGCAGGGAGGATAGTAGCAATGGTCATGGAATTTGGCTTTACACCTGCCGATTGCATTTGCTTGAAAGTTTCTAAAGCCTTCTCAACAAATCCATTTTGTGTAGTTGCAACTACATCTGACAAAATTCCTCTATCTTTTATGCTTTGATGGATGTCCATACCCTGTTCCAAAGCTCCCATTTTGGCACAGGCTGGGAGTAGGCTGGCAAACATAACTAAAGAAATGCAATGATTAGCTCCAAAGACATCAAACCACTACTAACAAAACTGAGAGTCTAAAATATGATAGGGAATAGTGTGAGCTGTCCTGAAATAAAATATTTTATTTTCAATTTCTACTAAAACATAATTACTTAGCCATTTAATGTTATTAATAAGTGTTTAATTTATGAAAGAGATAAATGGTTGGCCACAAGTACATGAGTTACTAAATGCACACAAATAAGTGAATTTGATATTCAAACTTATCTACAATGAATTCAATTCTTGTCCATTAGTCATTTATGTTTGCAATAAGCATCTTTCTTTGTTTTTCTTAATCTTTATTCATAGTTATGTGCATATTTCACATTCTATAATTAGGATATCAATTGCTATGGTTGAACACTAGCATGATGTTTGTGTTGTGGTATAGATGCGTGGAAACATAATTATTGGATTGTTATATTATAGAGATCATAAATCTAGATATCGCATATTAGTTATAGCTCTTCTTGGATTGAGTCTAAAGTTGACATACAGTCATAAAGCCATTATTAGCAGATCTATCCATTTCTAGTAAAGACAATTGAGAAAGTCATTTTGATATTGAGACTTTCTTATCTGTTTACCTATTGATCATTATTATGACATAATATTTAGGTCTATTTATCTCTCTTACAAAACCTATGTGTCCTAGATTTTCCCTACTACTCACTCTTCAATTCGGAAAAATGGAGTTCTAAAGATTTGTTGCACAAGATGGTGTTGAACGTATCAACAAGGCTAGCATGGAAGGCATGTTCAAGCTTCCACTTGTACAACTTACAACAAATGATTTGTTGATAGAAGAAATTCTTGAAATAGGGATACAATCGAAAGACAAGTAAGTACATACAAACCTCCTCAGTTGAAAGTAAAATCTGTGTATAAAAAGAGTACATTGAATCCCAATCCATAAACACAATAGAGATACCAATGGAGACTTAATTGGATGTAGCATGTCACACCAAAGTTGTTAGAGTATGCTAAGCTAGTACATAATGTTTCATAAAGCCACATTAGTATTTTACCCAGATCATTATCTACCAAAACTAACTATAGTAATCCTTTTGAGGATTAATTTCATGGTGCTAGATCTTCATTTAGTTCCACTTCTTGTTGGAGATAAGAATAGTTATTTCTTGAGGTAGATGAATATCCCATCAACAAAGGACAAGACCCTGTCTAGAATATAACAAATTCTACTCCAACAAAAAATCATGGGGGTTTAACTAGAGATATTGAATAAGAGATAGACTTCTACTGCTGCATTAAAAGCATTGGCATGTTCTTCATTTATTGATGTAAACTCTCTGTGACGCCACCACAACCAACAAAGGTGTAAAAAGTTGTTTGCAATGCATGGATTTTTAGGATTGTCCTTTGAGAAAATAGAATTAAAGTATGGAAGTAGGATCTGCCAGCTCTTGAGGAAAAGACCATGTCAGACAATAATTTCTATTTTCTTGCCTGTGAAGAAAGACCATGTCAGACAATATCAATGAACAACAAAATAAGGAGACAATTGCTAGATTGTGGTCTAACTTGAGAAGAAAAGGTGATGGAAAATGTTATTGTCCATGCAAAATTTGTAAGGGGTTAAAGACTAGAAGACTTCTAATCAAAACAATGAAGAAACATTGTAGGTTGCATGGTCACATTGAAGGTGGACATGATTATCATCAATTTGTAAGTTTTTCATTATATCATTTTGACAATTTATATACATAATAAATCATGTGATGATGAGATCATGATCATGGTTTATTTATGTATATCAATTTTATATAGGTCGAGCACCCTGAAGCACATGGTATGGATCAAAACAACCCCGCGAATATGATTTTTGAAGTGGACGAACATGGAGGTGTGAATATTGAAGCTGAAGATAATGATCCCATGGAAGATGACGATCATGAGCCAGAAAACACAATTGAAGATGATGGTATAAATACATTGATCCATGACTCATTTAGTACTCGCGCAGCTGATCATGATTATGAAGATGACCTTGATGTTGTTCATGATGTCCCTCTACTCGAGAAGGCATCTGAGGCCCTTTATGAAGGCTCACAGGCAACTCTTCTCTCCGCTGTATTGTTGTTGGTGAGCTTGAAGGTTATGAATGGTTTATCCAACATAACAATGTCACGTATGTTAAGGCATGTCATATATGTCATAATAAACTATGAATCATGTTGTTCCATTAATATTCTTTATTATAAAAAATTATATTTTTTTGTTGTAGATTGATAGGTGAGTTTTTGTTACCACCATCAAATATTCTACCTCGCTCATATCGAGAATTATCTACCCCTATGAAAGATATTGGAATGGAGTATCGAGCAATAGATGCTTGTCCCAATGATCATATTATATATCACAAACAACATGAATTTTGAACTAAATGCCCTACCCTGAATGTCATATCAATAGATATCGAACAGACCAAATAATAAAAAGGGTTCCTCGCAAGGTTCTTCGCTATATTCCCATTATTCCACGTATGCAACGATTATTCAAGTGCACTACCTTGGCACAATTTATGGATTACCATTCACACAATAGAAGTCAAGATGACATTATTCGAATGCCTACGGATGGTTCAACATTTATGGACATAGAGGAAAAGTTGCCACACTTTAAAGAAGAACCTCGTAATCTCAGGCTTTCATTGGTAGCGAACGGTGTCAATCCATTTGGAGAGACGAGATCTGTTTACTCAGTGTGGCCTATTTTTGTTATCAACAATAACATTCCTCCATGGATGTCAATAAAGAGGGAGCACATAATGTTGGCAATGATTGTTCCAAGTATTTTATCATTTAAATATAGCTATCTAAATTTAATTATAAATATTGCAGTAAAATGGTCATAATAATTATGTAATGTTTTTGTTCATTCGATTAGGTAAGTACCAAGTTAAAGATATGAATCTATATATCGAGCCTCTTATCGACGATTTGCTGGAGTTATGGAATGGTGTCACTATGTACGACGTCTCTAGACCAATAGGACAAAGACAATTTCAATTCCATGCGATGCTTCTATGGACAATACACGATGCCCCAGGGCTAACACATTTTTGTGGTATATTATAGTGTTTAAGTTGTGCATGAACATTATAATTCAAAAAATTATCATATTTAATCCAATTATACATTGTCTTGTAGGTCTTCAAACAAAGGGAAAATTTACATTTCTTGTTTGTGGTCCAAAGATGAAATCTCGTCTAGGAAAGCAAGTGTTTGATGAGTATAGGCACTTTCTCCACAAAAATCATAAGTATCAAAATACTGAAAAACATCTTTTCAATGGGAAAGAAGAGAATACATCAAAGCCACGAAGAATGACACCTCACCTGTGGAAGTTGGAATATAATAGAATTAATTGTCAAGGTAATGCCATTCCATCTATTGGTTTGTCATAAAACATCTTTTCTATTTTGTTTTGTTTACTGATGATGTGATTGATGATCATGATGGTTGTGAAGGCATAAATGACCACCTTCCTAAGGGAATAAAAAGTTATCCCCGACAATTTAGTAGGTTTCCCTACTACGAGTAGTTGCAAATTGTTCATTTGTTTGATAGTATGCATATTGGAAAGAATATAATAGAGACATTATGGAAAATATTGGATGGAAGGCGTGACAAAGAAAAAATTGTCAAAATATGTAGTGACATTCAAGATTCCAATCATGCAATGATAAATGTCATTCAATCAAATAGCCATGGAGACCAGATTAATATAAGTGAGCTTCCTTGGTTGTTAACGGACCAGCAAAGCAATGCTATAAAAGAAGTCATACAAAAAATTTGATTTCCCACAGGATTTGCTACTAACATAAACAATCTCATACCAAAGAAAAGTGAATTTGGGCCAGGGATGAAAATGCATGATTGGCATACCTTCATTAAGGTAATTCATGTTCTTGTGTTTTTAGTATGTATTTTAGTATTGAGCGTACGTGTACTTTTCATTATGTTACAAAAAAATGAAAAGAATTTTATAATTGTTGCAGTACATTCTACCTCTATCTCTCCTAGACGACTTAGACAATAATGTCAAGAAAGTCATATATGATCTTTGAAAATACATAAGGTAAGTAGTGATATTTGTTTAGTTCATTGTATAGATATTATATTTGCGATTTGTTTTACTTCTTATATAATATATTTTTTTGCGTCTTGAATACCTTGTAGGTGGTTGTCATGTAAAGAAATCCGTAAAGACGATATAAAATATTGGAAGAGAAAAATTCCTCATTTAATGTGTGAAATGCAAAAGTGTCTACCTCCAGCTTTTTTCAATATATAAGAACACTACCTCATACACCAAGTTGAGGAGATTGAATTGTGTGGACCTATACACACTAGGTCAATATGGATGGTTCAGAGGCACTTGAAATTTTTGAAGGCTTTGGTTCGACAAAGAGCACATCCTGAGGGTTCTATGGTGGAGGGATATATGGTATACCAGACTATGGTGTACATTTCTGAATATCTTCCTAAGTTTGCAGCAAAGATCCACGTGGATCACATTTGGGATCCCAACACCATTAACAAATTCGAAGGGGAGTACTTGACGGGGAAAGGTAGATTGAGGAAAGTGAGAGGTAATTATAAGATGTTATTGTGGTTAATTAATTCTTAATCTTCAAAATAAATCGATTGTAATACGTCTATTTATTTTTTGTATAGTTGGTCGAGAGTGGGATGCACTGTATTTGTATATTGCAAACAATCTTGATTGGATGATAGTATGGATTGAACGTTGTCAACATTCTGGATGCACGTTAACATGGGAAGGTGTGGCTTCATTGGTTAAAGAAGCACATCATAATGGAGATTCCAATGTTACGTAAAGGGAAATTGATTTAGCATATGGTTTAAGAGATAAACAGGTACGTATAAATTTATTAATCACCCATATGTTTATCAACTCACAATGCAATAAATTTTACATGTTTGACATATCGCAGGTCAAACACCACAACGCTATGTGCTGCAATGGTCATAAATTTCGCATAAAAAAGTTGGATGACACGAAGAAAACTTGTGATTCTGGCATCACTACAGTCTTTGAGGTGACAAATATTTCATCGAGAAATGACATTCATCCTCAACAATCTCAAAATCGATACTATGGCATTTTGGATGATATACTTGAGTGTGACTTTAATTCCTTCAAATTAGTTTTGTTCGTCGTCAAATGGTATAGGCTACGATTGAATAAAAATGATCCTGATAGAACTGTTATTGAACATGATAATGGTTTTATAATGCTAAATACAAGGTCATTTGAACCAGTTGGGGATGAGCTCTATGTTCTTCCAAGCCAATGTGAGCAAGTATTTTACTCTTAGGTTCCACATAAACCGGGTTGGTCATTTGTTGTTAGACATGATCCAAGAGGAAGGCCGATAAAGTATAATGTGATGGAAGAAGAAGATACCGAAGAAGTAGAAGATGAAGTGGATGATGATCACGATCAACAGTTTCACAATGACGATGAAGAAGAAGAAGAAGAAGAAGAAGAAGAAGAAGAAGAAGAAGAAGAAGAAGATGATGATGATGATGATGATGATGACGGTGATGGTGATGATGTTGATGATGATGGCGAAGACGTTGATGATGATGATGATGATGATGATGATGATGATGATGATGATGACCTTGATGTTCATGATGATGAGGAATGAAATGTATGAGGAATGCGATTAGTATATTATCTATTGAATATTGACTTCTTGATAGAATTTTTTTTACATAATTAATTCATTCTATTTTGAATTCTAATGCCATTACATAATTAATTCATGATGCACCTTTTAATATGGAGATGGAGATAGGGGGTGTGACTATTTATGTGACAATTTTTAAATTGTGTTTATTTATAGAAATTGGCTTGTTTATTAGGTATGTGACTATTTATGTGACCATTTAGTTGAGGATCCTGCATACTCTACATAAAGTAAAGGTAAGGAATTACAAAATTTACAATGATTTTGATGACAACATCTTTTTATTATTTAATACTCTTTTTGTCTACAAAGTTCATGTTGTTCATGTTGTGTATGATGTAATTTCGCTAACGTTTTTTATATTTTTTCTTTGCCACAGACCAACATGGATCCATCACATATTGCAGACAGAGATGTACCTTGCGACAGTTCTACCGAGCAGGTAAACCTCATTGTAATTGTACAAATTAGGTAGAAGCAAACTGTTACATTATTATGTTCTTTTTTTTATTGATTTATTTATACTAATTACTAATTTTGTAATTGTTAATGATATTGTAATTCTTTAAAATGCCTCTTATAAAAATTAGAAAAGAGATTGTTACTTTGGCAGCCGTGCATCCTACCACTGATGAGATACGACAGAGGGTGGAATTATTGTATAGGACAACAGAAAAATTGCATGTAAGCAGTAATGAAAGCTTTAATTATAACAAAAGTTCAATAATGGTTTATATTTTATTCTCTTTTTATGTCATTAAGTAAAATATGTACGTATTGTTTTTACAGCAATTTATTCGCCCTCATGAAAGTCGTTCCTACGATCAGGGTGTTGCAGGATCAGGTGATGACAATTTTCTTGTATTATCACTTGCTTGGCTTATCACTCTAAGTACCCAAAACACATCATACTTGATACTGTCAATTTTCAAAATAAAGGTTCATCCTTGTTTACAATTATTGCACTTTTCATATATTTAATGTTTGATATATTTAATGCATTAATCTTTAGGTGCTGTCAATGTTACTGTGCAAATGCCGACGCTGCCTCATCAGAGGTCACCCTCACCTGTATTGCCGACTGCAATATTGGCAACACATAGCATACACACATCCTCTAGTGCATGTCATATTGGCCCGCCCACTGATGGTAGATCCCTCTTTTTCTCTATCTTCTGTCATGTGTTTATTTCCCTTCAAGCGTTCTTTCTTGAATTCTAATGCCATTTCATAGTGGATTCATTTTTTGCAAGAGGAGATGCACATGAGGAGGTGCCACAGGCGACTACTGTTGATAACATAGCATTGTTTCCTGGATCTTCTTGTATTTCTAGTACGGGAACATTGCAGGCCACATTCATGGTGAGCGACGAAGAAATGCTTCCCTTAAAGATACAAAAGGTTCCAGGTACTTTAAAATTATTATTATATATACTCTAATTGTAATTTACTTTATGATCACTCATTTTGGACTAATATTGATCCCATGAATTTTTTGCAGGCAATGATATTTTCTATAAACATCTTAGTGACATTGCATTGCAAATATTTGGGCCCACCATACATAAAAGGTGGTACATCATATGTGAACTAACCCTTATCCACTTTTGATTTCATATCATTGCTGGAATACTTTTCCTTTGATCCATTTCTTGAAGTGTAATAAATGTAGCTTCAGTTCATTTCTAAATCTAACAGGTTTGTTTTTGCTTTAAAAGGTGGAATGACCAAGAAAAAAGGTTAAAAGATGAATTGACAAACCAAATGGTTGAGTGGTTTGGAAATGACACCTTTGGCAAAACCAAGCTCCTTGAAAAAGATGGCACATATCTAAACTATGTGAGGGGCCAATATAGGACCCATTTGGAGAGGAACCCAAAGTACGAGCGTCCCCCCATGATTCCAGAGAGGGAGTGGAAGGACCTAATTTTGGATGCCAAGGAGAGAATTGAAAGGAAAAAAGGAAATACACCAGTAGACGCTAGAAGAAGGTACGGGATACTATTAAGAATGTAATTATGTACTAATTAATTACTCTTTATATTTATATAATCTAACATATTTCAAACTTTTTATAGATTGAGTGACACGTCAAAGGCAACCAAGGCAAGGCAAGAAAAGCACGGGCAACACAAACTCGGCTTTGGTGGTTACATGAAACTTGCTACACGAATTGTAAGTATCTCATGTAAACTCCCATATTGTCTCAAAATATTAATAAATTGCAAACATTTTTTTTTTATCAAACAATGCAAGCAAAATTCACAGTACCAAGCAAAAATGTAGGGCTCTGAATTCAATAGAGTGCCCACATAAGATGACAAGAGAATTGCCTACCAACAAGGTTATTCAGCCATGGCTGATTGGCTACAAGAATTGAGTGGGCATACACAACATTCGAGTGCATCCGTCACACAGGTAAATATGGTAAATGGAAGTTGTTTCAAATTGACTACTTTACCAATAATCTAATTGATGTTGAGTTCCAACATAAAGTGACTATATTTGTTTTAAATAAACAAGAAATGATAACAATGTGCATGTCATTGGAATGCAACCTGCTAATTGTGAAACACCACCTGCACATAAACGTTCGGATGTGCATCCCAATAGTGGAGGTATTAATTTGCTATTCAAATTTATTTATTTAGCTATTAATACAATTAAACATCTTAATTTGTAATTAGAGTAGTAATTAATGTAGCCTTTCTTGTTAATATTTTAGAGCATGTAGTCGGTGGTGAGCAAGTGGAGCATGATCTGGGTACACAACCTCAAGAACGTGATGTTCCCCACTCAGGTGAACAGGACCGTGGTGTTCAGCATGTTGAGGTCGAGGCTACACAAAATGATTTGGCCCCATCAGGTAAAGAGCACAACAATTATGTTCTCTAAATTAATGAAATACTTGTAACAATAATTTTTTTTTTTTGAATTTAACCCATTTCTTTGTTATTGCAGAGGACCCCCCTTTGCTTCAGTGTCCTCGTCCTTAGTATAGGACTAGGCATACATTGAGATCACGAGCAGTTGGCGAAACATCTACAGAGGGGGGAAATAATGAAGACACCGATGTTTCACTTAGTCTTTTCATAGCTTCAAAGAAAAAACAAAGAAAGAAATGATTGTAATCTAACTTATTTGATAATGGCTGATTTTTATGTGTTAGTGAATGTAATTATGTGCTAATTAATGGTTATGGATGATATGTGTTAATTAATATTGATGAATTTTGTGTGTTAATTAATGTTAATCAATGTTATGTGTTAATGAACGTTATGTGATATTAATGAATGAATGCTATATTTTACTAATGGTAGAAAGAATTAATGAATGAATGTTATAAGATGTTAACAGGGAATTTAGAGTGATGTTAGGGGGGGGGGAGGGGCCAAATGAGCTTCCACCTTCACGTGCTTGGCCCTGTTAAGTAGAGAATATTAAACTATTCTCAAAACCAAGCAAAGCTCAACAAGGTAACACACTTTTCAATATTTCATTATGTTGCACAGTTAATCTTATTGAATAATGTATATTGAATCTTAATTGCAGGGTCCAACAGAGCCAACATGAACAACAACACCACAAGTTGCTGGGTATAATGAACTCCCATATTGTCTTGTCTTTACACGAACAATATGAGTTGCTTCTAGTGTTGATATCCAAGGTGGGACTGCAAAAGTTATGAATATGCCTCATCCTTGTAAGTTTTTTTTTGTTACAACTCCTAATTCTTGAGACTAAACTTTTTGTTCTTGATGTTTTTCACTAGTTGACATAACCTTTGACTTTGATGCTTGTGCCTTAATAGAACTAGATGTTTCTTGTATGCATACTTGGTCAAGGACTGCATTATGATGCTATAGGGCTACAAACTAAGATTATTTATTGTATTGAGTTGCACATTTGACATGAGTTGCCCTATGACTACTATGCACATTTATGTATATACACTATTTCTAGTCTGTATATTGATATTAATTTGGAGAAAATATTACAAAACTCAGAGTATTCTCCATAAGACTAGAAAAGAGCTCAGATAAATTTTTGCAACGTTTTCTTACAATTACTTGCGATCATTTTTTTAGGAGTCTTGGTAACCATTTATAATAGTATGGATGCATACAAGCTTTGGACCCTTCAAAAGAAAGTTTGTTACAAACAACCGATCATTTTCAAGAAGCGATTATAAGTCCTTTTTAGCATCTACGGCTTCCTCTACTTTTTTTTCTATTGCAACCTCCTGTAACTACTCCCGAGCATCTTCTTTCTATCCCATATACTTATCTTTCCACTCCTGATACACATCATCACTAGGCCAAGTAAAACTAGCAATCTTCTATTTCATATCTTCTAGCCACTTCCAAGTGACTCATACATGCCCAATCTTTGTTTCTATGAAACCATAATGAGATTTCACTTTTTCAATTTCCTCAATTGTTTGGACAAATAAGGATGTGTCATCAGTACTAATAATCTGATTGATCCTTAGGGACAAATTATGGTCTACCTCCTTTAACCAAGTCTTCTCTTCCTTTAGCTGGACAGGACCAATGAAACCTCCTGGAAACATTTCAAATTTATGATTTGCATATTCTTTCCTATAAAGTTGGGCTTTTCTTTTTATATCTGCTCCTTCCACTGAAAGAATATTCATCTCTTTTATAAACTCACATGTGGACCTTAGATTGTCATTCTCTTCTGCATCTGCATGGGAAGAACACATGAGCTCTAACTCTTTACCTCTAGGCACCCACTTATTCAAGATTAGTTCCAAAGTGGCTTCTTCTTCTCTCAATTTGATCAAAATCTCAAGAATCCTCTTCATATTTATGTATACATTGGAGGTTTTGACTGAGTCAGCAAACTTCAAGATGGTGGCTTTCACCTTCTCCTCATATTTGTTTGCATACAATGTCTGAGCTTGTTTCAATTTTTCCAACTCATGTTGGACATTTTCAGGTAATTGGGAACTAGAAGGCATAGGAGAAGGGGGATATTCAATGATGGGACTAGTAGGAGGGGGTCTTGCTGGAGAGGAGGCTATCATGAGTGTAGAAGATTCACCGGATGATATTGACCTGCCAATTGACTTTGGAGTCTAGCAATTATGCTGTCTCTGTTGGTTATTCCTTCTTTAGCATCATTGTAAGCTTTTAAAATAGTCTCCAACTTCAATTGGAGATTAGCCTTTTCTTGTGCCTCTTTCTCTGCCACCGCAACACTGAATTTTGCAGTCTCTAGGACTGTGCTTGCAGCTTCCACTACCTCTGTGTCTTGGACTCTTTTAACTATCATGCCTCCTAAGAGGCTAGAATCTGATGCATCCTTCCTTCTTTTGTTTTCATCCTTCTTTAAAGACCACATGACAAGAGCAACATTATCTTTGCTGAACGTCACTCCTTCCATAGGCTTTGTTTCTTTCCTCACTGCATCAAGCACTAAGGCATCAGCTATATCCCATTCAAGGAGAATCAACACACCAGCCTTTGCTACCATTTCTCTTCCTTTCTTAGAGGTGATTGCTTTGAACTCCTCCATGATTTCTTTCTTAACCTCTTCTTCTACCTGAGTTGTAATTTTAAGAGGTTGTTCACTTTTCCTCTGTTCACATCTAGTCTTGAATTGATCAATATTTTGCTTCCATAGAAATTGTATAAAAGCTCCTGATGTGACAAAATTACTGTCAGCTAGGAATTCTTCACTAGCTTGCTTAATAGTAAGATCCATTTCTTCGCCCTTTAACTCACCATCAGTCAAATCCATTTCAGCATTAGGTGGCTCTTCAAGCATCCCCTCTTGGGTCTCCTCATAGGTATAGGCAATCTCACCAAGACTCCCTAACTTCAATAGTTGTTCAGCCACAACTTGTTCATCTCCAATGTGGATAGGAGACTGAGATGGAGAATATGAGGCTCATCAATTTCAATTTCCTTTCCCACTCTTTGCTTCTTAGGGGAATCCTGGATGTCAATGACATCTTCAATTTTCCTCTTCCCTTTTGAAGTGGAAGGCTCAACTATCACTGGCATTATCATAGTGTACTTTAACCTTTTGTGCATTACATAGTCACCACATGGGATATCTCTAGCAAAGGAAGGCTTAGCCAATACCATTTTAGCCTTATCAGACTCATTTTGCATTAAGGCCTCCCTCTTTTCTTTTAAGGTCTGCATGAGATCTTCAAAATAAAGAATCAGGAATTTTATTTTCTCCTCAAATGGATTGAAGCTAGAAAGGGGGTCATAGCCAGTGTCAAATTGATGGATAAAATCAAGGGCTTTCTTATATGCCACCCACTTCTCCTTCCTTATTTCTTGCTCATCTAAGGTGAATTCATTTCTAATCAAATCTTCTGGGAACTGAAATTGATGTGGCCTACCTCTGCACACTGCTCTTTTTTTGAACATGCCATTGAAAAAATCCTTGGGGTTTGCACATCTTGACACTGTAGTAGACATCCTATATGGCTTAAAGAATTCTTCAAACAATCTCCATCCACCCTTAGTGATCACAAAATGGTGAGCCATGGTAATAGTTGGGAAAATAGTCCCTTTACCTCTATTGGTTAGCTCTGCTTCTTGTACTCCCCCAATTTGTCAAGGTAGTAAAAAGGGGGTGCCTCTAAATCTAAACACTCTAAAAATAGTAGACACAGGGTACAAATATATGTCTCCCCAATTGTGAACAATCTTGATATCCTCTACAAACTCCTTTGGTCTGAGAAACTCCAAAAGAGCCTTAGGAATTCTAGGGTTTTCTCTGCATAGAAGAATCCTAATTTTAGATGCAAAGCATCTATCAAACTTTAAATAACTTGCATCTTCTCTATCCCAAGATAGAACAGTACTCCACGATTGCACTGGCATCTCCTCTTTATCCTTGACCTTACTCAAGTCCATCTCCTTTCCAAAATAATCAGCCCCTTTGAACAGAAACATATGCATTAACATGGAGTACCATCCAAATGGCCTATCCACCTTACCATTTTTGATTCCTACTAGCCCTTTATGAATTGCATCAGCAAGGTATGAGGCATAATCAAATGTTATT
Organism: Cryptomeria japonica; assembly: GCF_030272615.1. Classification (NCBI taxonomy): domain Eukaryota; kingdom Viridiplantae; phylum Streptophyta; class Pinopsida; order Cupressales; family Cupressaceae; genus Cryptomeria; species Cryptomeria japonica. The sequence continues at coordinate 271,923,448 of NC_081414.1, forward strand.
GCTAGGGAGGAGTTTAGAATTTGTGCAATCATTAACATATAATGGGTTGGCATATTCTTTTCAACATCCTCTCCAAAAATCTGGCATAATGCCCAATACATACCCTTAGCTCTCAGAGTGAATAGGTTGAGAGAGAATGGTTCCATTGTGCTGGGGCCTACAACTCTTAACCCCCCTATCTTTACAAAGAATTCTTTCAATGGGCCACTTCTAAGATGATCCCTTTGTGTGTTGTAAACCTGGGCTAACGACCCAAAGTCAATAGGTTCTAACAAATTGGAGGACTCACCGAGTTTAAACACTTTCCTGAATTCATCTTCATTTATCTCAATCAAGACTGATCCCTTTATGTTCCTGATGCATCTTGCCACAGAGTCATAATTCTATGCAATAAGGGCTAACAGATCTACATCCATAAAAACACCTGGGACCACAAGCTTTCCTACATCCTGCTCCCATATGCCATTCAAAGGAGCTGGGGAATTCCTCTGCCCAAAACTGACTTTGAAGAGTCCTAAGCCTGACAATCCTATTTCAGGGTCCCTCAACCAATTACCCTTATCATAAAGGCCATCTCCAATTTTTAGACGAGGGTTCTTAGGTACTAGCTCTTTGGCCTTAGCCCCAGCATTGGTGGACATGGTTAATTGCTCTAAAAAATCATCACAGATATTTCGGTCTTGGTAATTAACTTTCCTTGTAAATTCTCTTCTAGGTGCCATTCTGGTCAAACAATTATACCACTAGAAGCTAGCATAGACCTCTAATGAAGTAATTCACACAATAGTATTTGAGAACAAAACAAGAGTTATCAAGAAAAGTACAAGAAACCTGATTATTCGCTTGAAGAAAATCGCTCTTCAACAATTCGCTCTACAACAAACTTCGATGAAACAATACTTAGCAATCAAGTTGATGCGAACTGAAAAGGGCAAGTTGGCATTTAAGTTTTTAGAAATTAACTACGCATGCTTCAGCTTTCTTTTCAGAATTAAATTCGCCAAATCGAATTCAAAACTAGCTCCAACGGGTCAATATTTCTCTAAGTCTTTCCTCTGTTTCGCTCTTTCACTACTTCGCAGAACATAAAACCCCTGCTCTTTTCTTTCACGAAACAATGTTGGTCGTTGGATCTCGAGAACTTACATCGCCTTTATCTTCGTTTAATCTCTTTGCTTAAGTGTGGGGCCCTACCTCCTTTTCGCCACTTCATGGAGTTTAACAGTTGTGCACTTTTCCTTCGCGAGGCCGCGCCAAGTGTTAGATCAAACTCAAATCACCCGGCCTTTAACTCCAACAGGGACTGTCAATCCTTTTAACTAACTGCACCTCATCTTGACGGCTAACAGTTTTCGCCATTTTGCTATGGTTAAGCTGCGGGCATCTCCGGGTCACGAAACAACAAGAAACATTGGATCAATCTTGAGATGAATGCCTTTTAAGTGGGCCCTTTATCCAGGAATTACTTACCCCACTTGTTATCCAGTTAATAAATGCCACATGGCAGTTGGCCATTAGCCCTAGAAACTCCTTTTGGTTCCACCCTTAATCCGCCACGTGTTCCCTTTTACTATTCCCACATAAATGCTGGTTACACCTAGGCGGGCCCTCAACCACTTTTTTAAATCACATGTCACATCACTCCTCCATGTGATTTCCACTTGTCTTTCGCGACTTCACGAACAATATTCTTTGTTTGGCTTGCAACCACGAAACCACGAGAACCGTTAGATCAAAAAAGACCTGATCTACTTTTAACTTCATACCATGCCTATCCCTTGGGTCCATCGGCCTTTCGCTACTTCGCAATGACTAACTTGCTAGCATCTCATCTGCATGAATTCACGCGAGCCGTTAGATCTCAAGAACTTGCTCGTTGTTTACTCTTTTTATGACAACCTTGCCCGGACCCACTACATACCGCCAACTCAGTGCCTTGTCACCGCCATGTCATTGCCAACTGGGGTTACCATATTTACTACCACTCTTAGTGTGACCCTCCACCTTTTCACTATTTCGCTGAAGGTATAGCTCGTGCATCTCCTGGCCATGAAACGACGAGAAGCCATTGATCTTTTTCCAAGCTCTACAAAAAGCGGCAGCTGTTATGCCACGTCACTCCTTCATGTGATTTCCACCTGTCTTTCACGACTTCACGAACATTATTCTTCGTTTGGCTTGTAGCCACAAAACCATGAGAACCGTTAGATCAAAATAGACTTGATCTGCTTTTAACTTCATGCCATGCCTATCCCTTGGGCCCATCGGCCTTTTCGCTACTTCACAATGACTAACTTGCTAGCATCTTATCTTCGCAAATTCACACGAGCCGTTAGATCTCAAGAACTTGCTCGTTGTTTAATCTTTTTATGACAACCTTGCCTGGACCCACTGCATACCACCAACTCAGTGCCTTGTCACCGCCATGTCATCACCAACTGGGGTTACCACATTTACTACCACTCTTAGCGGGACCCTCCACCTTTTCGCTATTTCACTAAAGGTATAGCTCATGCATCTCCCAGCCATGAAACAACGAGAAGCCATTGATCTTTTTCCAACCCGATCATTCTTTAACCAAAGAAGACCGCTTATCTCTGGGACCCACCAAACCCTTTCGCCACTTCATGAAGGTTAAAACACGTTCAGCTTGATCTCACGAAACCACGATGTCCATCCGATCAGATGAAACTTGATCGGTGTTTAGCTTTGGTCCAAACCTATATGTCGAATCCACCTTCGCCTTTCACTACTTTGCGGAAACTAAGTTTCGAGTACTTTTTGGTCATGAATCAATGCGGGCCGTCAGATCCACAGAAAATCGCATGATACTTATAAGGCCCAATGGACATTAGAAAAGGCAGATTAAAAGCAAACAAGAATAATATATTTCAAGGGACCGCCTAGGTAAAGGACAAGGGGAGAACACTTTTATGATAAATGGACCCATCGCTTAAGTGAATAGTACAGTAATGCCAAATTAGAAATCAAAAGGGCTTTTCTCAAGTATTTTTTTTTTTATATTGATGATAATTATTACTTTTTTTTATAAAAATGGTCATCGTCAAAATTACGACGAATACCAAGCTTTCGACCGATGACTTCTTTGACCATCGACAGAGTCCATTAGATTGTTGAATTTTTGACGAGCATGGCATTGTTGACCAATCCGACACTGAGTTTTTGATGGTGGATTTTGTCGATACTCCGATGAAAATTCATTGAAAATCCGACAAACGACCATCAGAAATCAGCTCCAAATGTACTAGTGATTGTTGGCCAAGCGGTTGCCCACAAGTACTGGTAAATATAGAGGTAAATTACCTCTGAAATGTTTTGCATGCAACAAGGTTGGACACATAGCTACTAACTGTCCTAATGGTGATAATGAGCACAAGCGAGATAAATTCAAAAAGTATAAGGGAAAAGGCAAAATAGATTATCTTATTGCAGTTGATGGTGATGCTAATGAAGACATTGTGTTTGTAGCCATTAAAGAAGAAACATCAGATCAAAGAGCTTTAGTTTCTCGCATGGATAATTTTGATGATTGGATCATTTATAGTGGTTGTTCACATCACATGACTAGTGATCAGAGCAATTTTCTTTCTTTGAAGGAATTTGATGGCAGAGTTGTAAGATTTGGTAATGACTCACCATGCATGGTTAAAGGTAAGGGAACTATTTCTCTTAATCGAAAGAGTAGTGTAGATGATGTCTACTGGGTTGAAGGTCTAAAGCACAATCTGTTGAGTGTTGCCCAACTCAATGACAAAGGATATCCATTAGAGTTTAAAAATGGTATTTGCAAAATATATGGGAGCAAAGGTGAATTGATTGCAACTGCCAAGCAAACTAAAGGTAAGTTGTTTCACCTGAATCCTAAAGTCAACAACTCTTTAATTACTAAAGTAGATGATAGTTGGCTTTGACATAGGAGATTTTTTCATATAAGTTTTGATAACATTGTTAAAGTGAGTAAGTCAAAGACAATGAGAGATTTGCCTCAGTTGGACAAATTGGTTAATGCTTTATGTAAAGAATGTCAATTGGGAAAGATGACATCCTCAACTTTCAAGAGCAAATCTTTTTTAGCGGAACATCTGTTAGATTCGGTTCATACAGACCTGTGTGGACCAATAAGGACTAAAAGTATTCAAGGTGATAGTAATTTCATGATCTTCACTAATGATTGCTCAAGGATGATGTGGGTCACATTATTGAAGGATAAAACATAGGCGTTTAGTAAGTTCAAGGCATTCAGGGCCTTAGCTAAAAAGCAGAGTGGAAAGAAGATAAAGTGTCTAAGCATTGATCAAGGTGGATAATTCACTAGATATTACGAAGAGAATGGTATCAAACAATAACTTGCTGCACCGAGGACACCACAACAGAATGGTATTGCAGAGAGAAACAACCGGTCATTTGTTGAAGCTGCTAGGACGATGTTGATACAAGGAGGTGTAGCGAAGAATTTTTGGAGAGAAAATGTCAGCACAATTGTCTACTCTATGAACAAGATTTTGGTAAAAAGAGGTAAGGACAAGACTCTTTATGAATACTGGTATGCTAGATCACCTAATGTTAGTTATTTCAAGATATTTGGTAGCAAATGTTTTATTAAGAGAGGTGATTATATTAGCAAGTTTGAGGCTAAAAGTGATGAAGGTATATTTCTTGGTTATGCCACCAAGAGTAAGGCCTACAAATGTTTTAACAACTAGACACAGAGAATCATTGAAGTGTTGATGTTCGAGTGGATGAGTATTCTGAAGTCTTGGGGGAAACTAGTGTGGAGAAAAAGGATGATGGTCCTTGCATTTTGTTTTTAGAACCAGAACCTGTGAAACCTGAAACTGGTAAAGTGAATGCTGTTGTACCAATTCAACCGGAATAGGTAGATTTGGAAGAAGATGATGTTAACAATGAAGAGGAACCTAAATATAATGATCATGTTATTCTGAGGTATGTGAGACTCAATCACAATCTTGAGAAGATTATTGGAGATAAGGATGTTGGAGTACTAACCAGAAGAAGAATCAGAGAGAATTCTTGCACGATCTCCACTATTGAGCCTAGAACTGCTAAGGAAGCATTTGGAAATGATAATTGGTTTAAAGCTATGGAGGAGGAGCTTGAACAAATTGAGAAGAATAACACTTGGACCCTAGTACCCCGACCGGTAAATAAAAATGTGATAGGTAGTAAGTGGGTTTTCAGGAACAAGCTGAATGGAGATGGTGTTGTAGTTCGCAATACAACTAGATTGGTTTGCAAAGGTTATGCACAAGAAGAAGGAGAAGATTATGGTGAGACTTTTGCACTAGTGGCCAGACTGGAAGGTGTCAAAACTTTGCTTGTAGTTGCAGCACACAAGGGATTCAAAGTATATCAAATGGATGTAAAATCAACATTTTTTAATGGAATACTGGAAGAGGAAGTATACATTGAGCATCCAGATGGTTATTCTCTGACTGATGAGAAAGACATGGTATGTAAGTTGCATAAGGAATTATGTGGATTAAATAAAGCACCAAGAGCATGGTATGAACGTATTAATTCACACCTGATGAAGATAGGTTTTTAGAGAACTTGTGAAGATAACAACATATATCTCAAATCTGAAGGAGATAGGATAATGGTTAGTCAAGTGTTTGTAGATGATATCATATTTGGAGGCAATGATGACATGAGAAATGACTTTGCAAATGAAATGAAAAGTGAGTTTGAAATGTCTCTAGTTGGAGAGATAAAAAATTTCATAGGTTTGCAAATACAACAAATGAAGAGTGGTATTTTCATTACACAGTCTAAGTATGTGAAGGAGGACTGGGACTGATTTCCTCAAGCTTTATTTCCACTGGTAGGTGCACTTCCTATCTGCACACCTATCTAACCACCAAGTGCAAGACTAAGGTTCAACTCAACTAATCTGGCCTTTGCCATGGCTATCTCTATTGAAGCTGGCTCGAATACCCTCACACCTCCATTGATACAGTCGTTCAAACCTCTTAGGAAATATTGGACAAGCATAGCCTCGTCATTACCAATTCCGGTGTATTGTTTGAGCTCATAGAACCTGTTCTCATAATGGTCTATTGTCATCCCATACTGACGCAAGGCATAAAACTCATATGCTCGAGTCTGCCTCCACTGGGGTGAGAGAAATCGTGCCCTGAATCTCTCCAGAAATAGTTCCCATGTGATGGTGTTAATGCATACACCGATCTTCTCCTCCTCTAATCTCCACCAGATTGAAGCAAATTTATTTAGATGCATAATAGCACATCTTGCCTTGGTGTTACTGCTGTATGGAAACATAGCGAAACATCAGTCCAAGCCGATAAGCTAGGTGTCTGCCTCAAGACCAGTACCCATACCATCAAAGTAAGGAGGATTGGACCTCATCAAGTCCTTTAGGTGACCCAAGGAAGGTGGATCTCGAACAGCTTGAATCTCCCCTCGCCTTGGTGATCTCTCTCTCTCTCTCTCTCTCTCTCTCTCTCTCTCTCTCTCTCTCTCTCTCTCTCTCTCTCTCTCTCTCTCTCTCTCTCTCTCTCTCTCTCTCTCTCTCTCTCTCTCTCTCTCTCTCTCTCTCTCTTTCCTCTGGAACCTGTTGAAGCAGCTCCTCAACCTGAGCATGAATAGGTTGCTCAAACTCAAGCCTTTGGCCTAACCTAGCCGGAACCTCCTGAAACATTTGTCTCAGCTCTTCCCTTTCAGAAACATGTTCTCTTGCATGCTGAGAGTTCTGATGTACAGATTGTTCCTGCTCCTAATGAACTGACTGTTCCACCTCTGCCTCCTTGGTGACCACCCGTATGACCATCTCCTCTAGCTTTCTTAGCCATGACCAGGTACCATAAAAGACAAAAAGGTTTAGATCCATAGCAAGATGGTCAATGAAAGGCACACTACAAACCCAGAGTACCCAGTGTTGAAACTTGGGCTCTAATACCAAATGTAATGCCCCGCCAGGAACCCTAAAGGAAAACAACACAACTAGGCAACTAAAGGGTGTAATAATTTTTTTTTGTTAAAGACTAAGTGTACTAACTATAATCATTGCACGTTTAACAACACAGCGGAGGTCTATCATAAGTTTTCCTAAGGGTAACCAACGAAGATTAATTTCATAGATTATTAACACCATAGTTAATCCATTTAATAAGATAAATTGAACACTTAAGTTTAAAACTACACATACATCCAAATTTCATAATAAAGAAATAAAAGTATTCCAATGTATCCAATTTTCATAAACCATTTAAACACAAGATCAAAACAATAACATTCATTTCACTGACATAATAATATTACAATATCCATAAATACATGGCTTCCAATAATACCACTGGTTACAAAGATACAATATCAAGGTTACATAAAAGTCTGATACAATGACCATAAGGTATCAATTGAACAATGATCTCGAACAAGAGTTGGTACATAAACCACGATCCAAGAAACACCAGTGAAGCCTTTCCTCGCCTGAAGACACAATCGAGAACATCCGATGGGAAGTGGCACTACCACCCGACCATGTGATCTCGAAATGGAACCACCCCACCGTGCTAGGAGATAGTAGAAAACCCTCAAGCAAGCAAAGTAACACAAGTACAAAAGGACTACAAGACTCTACAGCCATCCATGTAACACAACTCACAAAACACTAGTGACTCTAAGAAGAGAGTGTCATCGCATAGCTTGATGGTTACCATGGTATAGTCTCTATAGGTCCCGACCCCCATACTCGGGTTTCTCTTGGTAACCTCTCTCAAGCCTCCGGTTCCAACTAAGTCTCATGCGGACCCTACCAATCCTTTCGTGAAGACAAGGTGGTAAGTTTGCCATTCCAGGCCTTCTCGTAACATCATGAGCCCTGTACAAGCACTCATCTATGCACGAGGCACATTTATCTTTATTAATATTTAATCTACCCACCCCCTAATCAATTATTAGGTTATCACTTTTTAACTAACTTTCGACGGGTTATCCTGTCATCCACTTCGGGCACGGCCCCCGCTCGAAAGCCACTCTCTCTCTTAGGACACTAACAGGAAATGTTTCTCTCTACGAGAACTCTATGGTGAAATAGACAACCATAAACAATCTTGACAACACAGGTGATGGGTACACAAATACCAACCCAAGATTGACCATTTGGACAAAAACACAATGGCTCATATCAAATAGGTTATACAACAACACCTGGTCTAGGAGAAATAATAACATAGGACACAATGACAATTTAATCAAAATTGCAATGAAATAAAACTTGACTGAGAACACAATATACGCAAGATCCTATTACAGACAATCTTTCCTTAAAAACAGCCAAATCATAAATAACATGCAATTTACAAATTTCCAGATAACAAGAAATTACAACTTTTTAATACCAAAATATCCACTTTGTCATTTGTCCAAAAAGATTTAAAATACAAATAATTCTCCCAATGTATTTTCAACATATTTATTTAAATTAACATTCCAAACTGTAATTCAATAATATTTAAAATAACATTTAAAATATTATAATAACTACCAAAAGAAACATATCTAATATTAAATATATATATATAAACACATATATGAATATACATATATAATAAAATACATAAAATATTTAATTAATCTAACCCTTGGGTACGAAACTCAAAACAGTGGACAGGGTTTAGAAATTAATTAAAAATTAAAAAACACTTTAATAATTACAAAAGGGCCCTGTCACAGTAGCCTATGCTACCGCTGGTAGCTACTGCTACCGTCGGTAGCACTCCTACCATAGGTAGTGGCTACTGCCAGTAGCATTGCTACTGTTGGTAGTACTGTGTACTACCACCGGTAGTGGATGCTACTATAGGTAGTTTACTTTAATTTTTTTTTTAATTTATTTATTTTTTATAATTATTATTATTTTTAAACAGTACAAAAAAAAAAAAAAAAAAAATTTATAATTTCATTTTAATAAAATTTTAACAACAATAATAACAAATTTCCAATAATTCCCTTTTTACAAAATTTCAATCCTTCTTCATTTAAAAAAAATATATATAATTAACCTAAATAAATTTAATGTATAATTAAATTTATTTTCTTAAGGTAATTAAAACCATTCCTCAGGTAAATACCCCTTTCTCACAAATCTTGCAAATTTCCATGCATCGTAAAATCCGACAAATTATCTATAACAATTTTCCTAATTTTCACAAAATTACATATTTCCCATAACTTAGCAATTCCCATCAGACATGGATTTTAAAACAAACTCAAATTCACTAGAAGAGGGTTTTGAATTTGACAATTATTTTACACACACATCAAGCAGAGACAAATAGAAATATTTTTAATAAAACACACAACTAAGAAATCATCCAACCTGGTATAGCTTTCCTGGAAGAAATCTGTAGAAGAGCCCTAATCCCTTAAATAACTTCCAATAAATTTCTTCACCTAAATTCTTGACATGTTCCTGTGTGTTCCTGTCTGTGTAACTAAAATAAAGACCTAACCCCTATTTAAACTAAAATTCTAGGTTCAATAGCTTTTTCACAAAAAACCTAAATTTAGAATAATAGTAATTTATTTTATTTTATTTTCTAAATTTATCACATGCAATAATTAAAAAACATTATTCCTTCTTTACTTTTCTCATGCATATTAATTAATTTTCCAAATAAAAAATTAATACAATATTTTAATTCCAATTAATTAATTTTCTAAATAAAGAATTAAAACAATACTTTAATTCCAATTAATCCTTTTATTCTTTTATTTAATTATAACTTTAGAAAATAATAAATACAATTAATCTAATTTATTTTTAAAATATATTTTTAATACCATGCAGCTTGCAACTTAATTTAATAATTTCTTTAATTAACTAAATTTATAATCTCAATGCATAAACAACACAATAATGAGATAATTTCATAAACTTAATTAATTAATTAATTAAATCCACTAAAACACTCAAATTAAACAAATCTCAAGCAATTACCCATAAAAGATAAAATGACAAAATACAAATACCGAACTAACTGACAAAACGACTAACTGACGACACTCATACGAGTGTAACTGAGTAAAAAAGGGTCAACTACTATCTCCTCCACTTCCATCGAAAAAATATAAGGCACGCTCAGACCTATGAAGCCAGGTGGAGACGATACCCCATACCTACCCAGTACCTGCAATATCCTACATCACTGAACCACACATGCATATATATATAGAAAACACGACATACACACCAATGAAAGAGAATCACGATGTTCCCTGTCTCACTGAAATGAGTGAAGGAAAATCGTCTCCTTGCATCTAATACACTTGCAAACACACAACATATAATTCCACATTGCATAAATAAAGTAAAATGTTAGTATATAGCAATAATAAATAAAATGCCATAAATCACAAGTACTGAAATACTGCAAATAAATTATACATCTCATCTCCAAATAAAGCATAATGTCATAAAAATCTGAATAATATGTCATGGTAATGTATCCATTGAAAAACAACCAATAATAAAATATGAATCTAATGAGTTCAAACTAGTAGGGGTACTATAGAATTGAACCAGCAAACCCTACTTGTTGTTTTGATAAACCCTAACTGATTAAGTTTGGTGAATTGGTTATATTGGTTTATGATTTGATGGTGAGCGGTAATGATTATGACACGTATGCATATTGTATGAAGAGAGTTTCAAAGTTTATTTGGCACGTTGAGGTAACAATTTTTGTCTTGGGAATGAGAAAGTATATTGCATGTAATGCAAAGCACGTGATGAGTTACTAAATTCGATGAAGCGGTGATCATGGAGCGGTCGAGGCTTTCTTGAATGATGTATAGAGATTGTTATGTAATCCAGTGGTCATACTTGAACCGACTTGTTTGTAATCTCTATGAGAATTAGGTTTTTGTTGTGTTACCGACCTAGTTGATTTGTTTCTAAAGGCTATGAGTTGTTTAGTTTCAGAGTTGGCAAAGTTTTAGTTGAGTGTGTGGTTGCCGAACCGGATGATGTATCTATAGTTTTAGTAAAGGCAGATAGGAGCATGAAAAGGATCTGAACAAGAAAGTGTAGTGCTATTCAAATGGATCAACAAACTCCTGTTGTTTTCTAACAATTACAACACATTGAAATCCCCTAACCGGGTAAGCTCTAACAAGCTTGGTGCTATTCAAATCCTCTAATAAGGTGATCCATTAGCTTGGATTCTAAATCCTTTACAAAGGTTACTCCTCATAGGGTATTACATCTAACAAGACATTATAGTCAATCCCTTAACCTGGTGGTCCCTAACAGGATTTGTTCTTAACAAGACTTTTTGTAAATCTTTAATAGGCTTGGCCCCTAACAGGGCAAACTTCAAAAGAGTTGAGATTGTTATCTTGTGAGTCTCATCTCACCGCGGTTTTTCCCATTTGGGTTTCCATGTCAAAAATATTGTTTCAAGTGGTGAATGTTTTTGTGGTTATGTTTTCTATGGTTGATTTGCTTAACTAGTTAATCCACTTTGATAAGTCATGATAACCAACATCAATATGAAATCAAGTTTTACTTATGTTAGTAAAAGTATTTGGATGTTTGTGAGTTACAAGTTGTTTACTATTAATTTGTTGTAATAGTCAACCGATTTAAGCTTGACAGTGATATTGCATTGATAGTTCTAAGTTTACTTTGATAGATTGATTTTGAGATTGGTGAAGTTTATCAGTTTTTCTATCTACTGATTCACCCCCCCTCTCAGTAGTTGTCTGGATCCTTGTTCTTTCATCATACCATCACATACGTGCATTGGAAGACTTTTAGGAAAGTATGTAGGACAATTTTGAGGCTAGACAAACATGATTGTATAGATTAACAACATTCCAAATGAGAGAATTTGACCTTGAAGACAATATTCCTAAATATTTGAGGGATGACGGAGAACTCTTGGACCTGACGTACAAAAAAATGTAGGTGGACCAAAGGCCTCTTTCACCGATAAGATGTTTAGAGAAAGAAAATGTAAAACTTGAAGATGCCTCTAAGGAATTTGTTGATAGAAGCTAACAATGGTTAAATCTTAGGCTTCAACCAAGTACCACAAGAAGGAAAAAGAAAGGAAAGGCCACTGGTAACCCACAATCAAAGGCCACCAAATAATATTTGAGGAGGATGAGATCTGAATCAAGGAAAAATACTTCATTGGACCAAGAAGTCGCGATGTATGCCATTGGAAAAGAAGAATGTATGAAACAGTTGGATGCAAAAATGAAGGAGTCTCAACTCCTAAAACCAACAGCTGAGCATGGGATAACCATTGGATTACTTATTGTGCCCCAAGCATCAATCACACCATTCATACATGTTATTGACATTATTTTGAGAGAAGGTACATCACAAGCACAAGATAATAAGCAACCCACTCCTTCCTCTCGATTCCTTGCAACAAACACCAAGTCAAATCATGAAAGGGTGACTATTCAAAACATTGAGTTGGATTCTTATGAAGACAATGAGCCCATTTCAACAATCACTCGGAGGAAGAAGGAAAATAGAATGCAAAGACAAGTTACCTCCCATCAATATTTAGGGGAAGTAGTGTTAACATAGGCACCCATAGTTCCTCATGATGAGTAGCCCACTCAAACTCTTGTCGATGAGCCTAAAGAATAAATAGTTGAGGTAATCAAAATGCAAATATTTCAGGTGCAAGCGGAAACCAAGGAGGTTGATGAGAAAGATGACTGCTTGGTACTTAACCCCCAGGATCAAGAGAAACTCCTCAAGTAGTTGGAGGAAAGCCAATATAATCATAAAGATGAAGCAAATAAGGATGCCTTTGAACAAGAAGTAGGTGAAAAGTTAGAGGAGTTTGCTAAACAATAGCAGCAGGACATCGAGTAGGTGCTCTAAGAAAAACTTTCTCAACTTCCCCAACCTCCACCATGGCATGAAGATCCTACAGGACAACAACATGATGAGTCTGCACAATAGTAGCATGAGAAACATTAGGATGTAGACAACAAGAAGAAAAGGAGCAAGAGCAACAACCAGAGACCCATCTAGTTGTTACTACTTATTAAGTTGCCATTAGTTTTATATCCAAAGTCATTCTATATACTCTAGTCAATTACCTCTATCAAAACATTCAGTCGGTATGCATAGAACAGTCGGTTAAAGAAGAAAGTATTCACAGAGCCCAGTATACATCGAGCTGTCTACCAAGTATCATTGTATGTCTACCGAGCAATAATAATGATACACCGAGTTGATATACACCGAGTGAAACATTTTACCAGATTCATTGAACCTAGACACACATGTGGAAACGTGTTACAAGATCGAGGAACATAGAACTGTTATCACATTGGAAATTGCACTTAAGGATTGTGTGTGATTTTGAGGTCATCTAACCAATGAAATATTTTGTATGGTTATTCATTTGATAAATCATGTTTGTAAGATCGAAGCAATGAATCAGATCACCGACATAAGAGATCTATTTATACAGCATGGACTAAGATCAAATGATAGATGATATAGTGATAGAGAGAGATATATATATAGGTGTATGAAGAAAGCACTGAGTGTTATGACTGCTATAGAGACACAGAGGTCACCAAGAAGGATTTTAGAGAACAGTCAAAGAATAGAGTAAACAGAAGGGTTTACCGAGTTACTTTATGGGTTACCGAGGTATGCTATAAGCAAGGTAATCTCACTTTGAGCACATAGAATTTGCTATAACATTTCAGATGTAAAGTTACAAATATTTGTAATGATTTATTGTAATATTTTGAAGTTGTAAGAGAAACCTTTAACAAGGTAAAAGACTCTAACAAAGTCTATAAATTGTAAAGCCTTTAACCAGGTGCAACATTTAGAATAAGTGTTGTAAAATCCTTTAGAAAGGTAGATCTAAAGATCTTAATACTACTAACAAGGTAAGCTATCAGAAATAGTTGAACATGTAGCTCTAACCGAGCACTCTTTATTATTGCAGTAGTGAAGTTGTGGGTGCCATCCCCACCACAGTTTTTCTCTCTAACCAAGAGTTTCTGCGTAACCAAAATATATGAGTTATGGAGTGAATCATGTATGATTGTTATTTATTTGTTTTAGCTTTATGTTATGTTGCAGCAGTTTTTGGTTAATGCATAACAGTAAAGATATTGTTGTTAAAAGGTTTTGAAGTACTGATTCACCCCTCCCCTCTCAGTACATTAGCTTTCCATATTGGGCCTAACAATTGGTATCAGAGCTTGAATCTTGGAAAAGGGTTTAACAGCCTAAAGAGAAAGATCTTATCAATGGAAGGCTATAAACAATCTCAGAAAATTGTATATCTACAAGAAGAGTTGGATCATGCTAATCAAGTGATTGTAGACATGCAAAGATAAATGCAAAAATCATTGAAAGTGAGAACAAGATTATCTGATGATTTACAGGACTCTCAAGAGCTAGTGGAACAAATTGAAACATCATCTGAGAACAATATATCTGAAGAAACTGAAGAGATGATTGGACAACTAAAAGAAAAGAACAAAGCACTGACTGATCAGCTAAAAGCAATGAAAAGAGGACATGAACACTTCAGCACACAGATGACTGAGAATCTTGATGCATTAAGGACAACTGAAGATAAAGTAAGAGATCTAGAAAGAGAAAAACAACAGCTTGAAGCATTAGTATTTGAAAAGAATGATGAAATCACAAGGTTGACTGGGATTCAACAAAATCTATCAGATCAATTAGGTTATGCACATCATGAAGCAAATCTAAAGGATGATGAGAATCAAGCATTGAAACTTGAAGTATCAAGGTTGACCAATGAACTTGAAACGGAAAAAAAATCCAAGGAAACACTAAAAAGGAGTTATGAAGCATCAAAGATGTTGGATGAGCAACTAGATACAAGAAGACCCAACAAAGATGTAGGACTCGGTTACAAAGGAAAAGACTCTACCGAGAAGGGAATTCATACAACCAAGAGAGGAGAATCATCAAAGCAAGCTAGAAATAAGAAGAGTATCAAAGGAAAGAAGCCTATTTGCAACTACGGTGGAAATCAAGGTCATACTGCTAACTTGTGCCAAATCAGAAAAGGTAAGCAACCGAATGTCAATAAGTCTAATGGTTATTGTTATAATTGCAATAAATATGGTCACACATCTAATCAATGTAGGAAAAAGACTGTTAAAAACTATCAGAAGGAAAAATTCAAAGGGTTTTGTAAAAACTACAATAGATATGGACATAGTACCGAGAAGTGTTGGCTTAAGCAAAAGAACTATATGTGGTCTGCACACCTAGAAAATGCTAGAGGTTACCGAACTCACACAGATCCTTACCGACAGTATTCTATAGTACCATGGGATTACAATACAAGGATATGGTGTGAATGTTGTGGAAGATATGGACATATAAGTGCCAACTGCTTTATAAGGTTTGGAATGAACAACTGAAGATCATGGAGAAATCTTGGTATGGCATGTTTTCATTGTCACAAAGTTGGACACTTGGCTAGAGATTGCAGAGATCAACCTAGAGGAGATATTGAAGAAATAAAAGGCAAATTATAGATGATTTGGAAAAAGAAGGAAATTGTGTCAAATGAAGAAATCAACCTTACGTACTGAGTTAGGTGCACCTATTCAAAATTAATCGGTTAAGGTATGAAGGGACTGTATTCTCTCAAAGATTAAATCTTAACAGTTCCTATTTTATCGTGCACTTAATTCAAAATCTGTATAATTAAAGATGCATTAGAAAATTTGAAATTCTATCATCTTTTGGAATCTTATGTAGTCGGCGAATACAGGAAGACTGGCTACTCGGTAAAAGCATAGAAAGGAAGTGGTACCAAGTGCATTTAATGTCTTTTGACCTAAGAGCACGAAGCTCAATAAGGTATATTGTGTACTTAAAGCTATTGCGCGGTCATTTTTCACTCACCAAGTTTTCAAGAAAGCAGAGCAAAGTGAATCAAAGGCAATCAAACCACCTCCCGAGCAAATTCAAAGGTATTTACATCAACCACAATGCATTATCTTTTGTTAGTATTTATCTGAAATTTGCAATGACATCTAAGATCCAAAATCCCATTGTTGTTGAGAACATCAAAAAGCCCTCACTAAAATACTCTCCAACTCCCAAAATTACATCTGAACCGGATGACAAAACCACATTTTCACTCATTCCGAATAGAGTTTTATTAGTCGAGGATGTGTCGAGTTGAAGAACTAGGTCATGTTGAGATCAAAGACACATATGATGAACTGTGTACCAATGGTAAAATGGATAGAAAATATGAACACATCAGAATCAAGGGATTGACCGAAGCCCTAACCTATCCCTATGTATTCAAACCCCAATGGGTTAAGTTTGTTTTAAGCAGAGTTCATGATGACTTCATGTGGCTAGAAGAGCAACTGTTTAAGATCATCAAGGAAATCATTCATTTGATCACCGGTTACCCTATTTATGATCATGCTCGAGCTCAGAAAATGATATCACAGAAGGAATTGATTAGCTTAACTAGAGTAGAATCTGATTGCAGAGGACTGAAACTGAACAATGTCATAGATGCAAAGCTGAAGTTTTCCATTAGTGTAATAGGATATTGTTTCTTCCAATCAACAAGGGAAAATAGTGTACCCTGTGTAGCAGTAGACTTAGCTTATAAAATTGTGAGGAAAGGCATCAAAATTGATTTATGTGAGGTATTGTTGAAAAACCTATTTGAGAATCTCAATACCATAAGGAAGCCAAAGAAGAACAATTTGGTGAACACACTAAAGTTTGGATCACTATTAATATGCATGTTTTTCTATTTTGAGAAATTCTTTTCATCAGTCAGTAAATTAGTTTGGGAGCTACACCGACCAATCACCCATCAAATCAATAACTTCATCAAGAAGCTAGGTCATAATTTTAATGATATTATGGATGATTATTTCAGCAAGTTTCAAGAGAAGATGCATAATAGGCACCGAATTCCACCCTAGCTAGTAGAGAAATATAAGGATGACATATGTTTTGAAGTGGACACTGATTACTGCTATGTTAATGTTGTGGAACCAAGAGCTCAATCTTTACCACCTGTGGGTTATTAGATTGATTTTGACATCACACAACATCAGATAGATGCTTTTCTGACATTACCAAGGCATGATACCGAGTTGAGGTATGGAACATATGAAGAAGTGAAGGAAGTAAAAATGAGCATTGTAGTACCCAAGGCTACAAGGAAGGCAAGAAAGATGATTAAGACATCAACGGAGAAATTTGGAGAAGGTTCTTCCTCCACACCTGTCAAAGGCACTATAGTAATCACCGAAGAGGAATCTGAAGCCCAAGAGGCAGCTCTAACACTGAGCACCAAATTGCCTAAGGGAAAAGTGTTGAAAAGAAAGAAACAGGATACATCAAAAGTATCACCAACTCCTGCAAAGTGACCTAACACAAGAGCATCTACAACATCACCGAGTAAGAAAACAAAGAGTGTTGCCGCACTCAAGGTAACAAAAACTTACAGGAAATCCACTCAAAGACTCATTTTGACCAAAGAGTCTAGTGACACTAAATCTGAAGATGCAAGTAAATTTCAGATTGTCAAGAGCAAAAAGGTAAATGTACATATTGCTGAAAAATTTTGTGCTAATCTAAAGCAATATGGTGGATATGGAGCATTCAGATATGTTAAGTATGAATATAGATCTGATGATGAAAAGAGACATATAGAAGAAGCTGTCATCTGCACACTATTGAAATTTTGATTGGCTCCATTGGAATTATCTAAGTCACTTCCAAATGAATTATACTTACATATTGACAACAGGTGGAAGTATGCCATGGATTTAGAGAAACAGATGAGAGAAAGAAGTCTGGTACATCTTTTCCAAGACATGTCCATAGATGAGATGAACGAACATCTGAAAAACTGCCACAAAAAATTCCTAGTCAAGCAAAGAGCCTTGAAATTGATGAATGGCCTTTAATTGGATGTAGAGAATTAGACCAAGGAAAAATGGCAGGAAATCTTCTGAATCTAGAATGCTGGTGAAAAAACTGAAGTTGAAATAGTTGATGTCACCAAGCAAGTTCTTGATATCACCGAGCAGGACCCTACTGCCTCTATACAAGTAGATGAGGATATCATGGAAATCGAGTCACCTGAATGGGAAATGATTGAAGGGAATGCATATGCCAAACTGGTATCCAGTGAGTCAGTTTTGGAGCAAGTTCAGCCCTATCCTCTGGTCACTCAGCCTACTTTAACCCAGGCCCCTCAAGATACTGCACAAGGCACAGAAGGTCACAAATCTATAGAAGGAGAAACTGCTTCTCAGGCCACTGGGGAACAGTCTTCACAAGCTCCTTCTAGCACTGAAAAATGTTACATCTAAGACCCCAAGAACTGAAGCACTGAAGGACACAACAAAGGCTACATCAGAGGTTAAAGGAACCGACCAAAGTGTTGCCTCTACCGAGCAACCTATCGAGGGTCATCAAGCCTCACAAGCCATTGGTTTAGTTCAACTGATGAAAGGTAAAGAAAAGAAGATGAAAAAGAATAGTTTCAAATTAGATTTGTCTAGACCAATAGTGTTGCCCAATGTTGATATATCCAAATTAAATGGGCAAGCACTCATTGAATTCAGAGAACTATGCAAAGCCAAAGCCGAACAATAGAAGCAAATGGCTATTCAAAAGAAAAATAAAGTACTTCAGAAGGTGAAAGCACTCCTAACCGATATGCTACCTGAAGCTACAGTAATCAAAGATGTAGCCATCCACATTCAACTGGATGAACTCCTAACCAAGATAGAGACATCTGGAGTAGATGCATCTAAATATTTGAACAAGTTAAAAGACAAGGAGCTCACTACAAAAATGATTGAAGAGGTACAGAAAGCTATTGCCATTGGCAAAGTTAAACTTGTAAAATTTATTGCTGAGTTGACCCCTCAACTCAAGCACATTCTTTATTTATTTCAGAAACTGTGTACATTTTCTCTATTTCTTAAGGACATCAAAAATAAAATAGAAGCAATTGAGAAAGAGATCACCAATCTCTCTAATAAGTTGACCACTGAGCCACATTCCATTCAGAATTTTTATACCAAGCTACAACAGCTCATGGCTCAACAATTGGAACTAAGGAATGAAGAACACAAGATAAGGATGGACATAATGACACTTCAAACATTATTCCTTCCTCATCTTTCATCTGTCCAAGAGCAGATAAACAAAGCTACCTCCCTATCCACTCAGCAAGAGGGAAGCACCTTAGATGGACTCATCTCACTATTAGCTGACATTACAACTCAGAATTCACTTATGGACAGTGTCAAGGATGCCCTCTCTGTCGCCCTTACCAATGCAAAGACAAAGTACAAATCCATTTTTGACTAGTTGCCACCACTGAATGGTAACTAACTTTCGATGTTTGTCAAAAAGGGGGAGTGAGTATCATATCAAAGTATACAAGGGAATGTAGTATATAGGGGGAGTATATACCAAGAAAAAATAGAGTATTCAAATGCACAGTCAATTTTGACCGGGAACAGAGAACGGAGCAGTGAACCGAGTAGTTAACATAGAACATTGATCACCGAGCATGCAAAATCAGATTTTTGTGCAATATAGTGATAAGGGGAGTATATCTAAATATACTATTTCATTGACGAATGTATATACTGTCTGTATAGTCAAATTTTGCAAGTATATAGATTTTTGAGTTATGACTTTGAAAGTAGTTTTGTCAAACATCTCAACTAATGTCAAAAGGGGAGATTGTTACTACTTATTAAGTTGCCATTAGTTAAAGAAGAAAGTATTCACAGAGCCCAGTATACACCGAGTTGTCTACCGAGTATCACTGTATGTCTACCAAGCAGCAATAATGATACACCAAGTGAAACATTTTACCAGATTCATTTAACCTAGACACACATGTGGAAACGTGTTACAAGATCGAGGAACATAGAAGCGTTATCACATTGGAAATTGCACTTAAGGATTGTGTATGATTTTGAGGTCATCTAACTAATGAAATATTTTGTATGGTTATTCATTTGATAAATCATGTTTGTAAGATCGAAGCAATGAATCAGATCACCGACATAAGAGATCTATTTATATAGCATGGATTGAGATCAGATGATAGAGGATATAGTGACAGAGAGAGAGATATATAGGTGTATGAAGAAAGCACTGAGTGTTATGACCGTTACAGAGACACAGAGGTCACCGAGAAGAATTTCAGAGAACAGTCAAAGAATAGAGTAAACATAAGGGTTTACCAAGTTACTTTATGGGTTATCGAGGTATGCTATAAGCAAGGTAATCTCACTTTGAGCACATAGAATCTGCTATAACATTTCAGATGTAAAGTTGTAGATATTTGTAATGATTTATTGTAATATTTTGAAGTTGTAAGAGAAACCTTTAACAAGGTAAAAGACTCTAACAAAGTCTTAAATTGTAAAGCCTTTAACCAAGTGCAACATTTAGAATAAGTGTTGTAAAATCCTTTAGCAAGGTAGATCTAAAGATCTTAATACTCCTAACAGGGCAAGCTATCAGAAATAGCTGAACATGTAGCTCTAACCAAGCACTCTTTATTATTGCAGTAGTGAAGTTGTGGGTGCCATCCTGACTGCAGTTTTTCTCTCTAACCAAGAGTTTCTGCATAACCAAAATATATGAGTTATGGAGTGAATCATGTATGATTGTTATTTATTTGTTTTAGCTTTATGTTATGTTGCAGCAGTTTTTGGTTTATGCATAACAGTAAAGATATTGTTGTTAAAAGGTTTTGAAGTACTGATTCACCCCTCCCCTCTTAGTACATTAGCTTTCCATATTGGGCCTAACACTAGTAACTACTCAGGTAACCACTCAAGGTGAGTGACAAGATGATAGTATGCCACAATTGATTAACTTTAGCTTCCAAAAGAATAAGAAGGTTGTATTACCGAGTATCAATCTACATGAAGTAGTCACCAAGTCGCCAAGAAGGGCCAAGAAAGCTAAAACCCTCCACCACCTCTGGAGAAGTGACTCTAGGGATGTTACAGCCAATGTAGCTACTCCAATACAGGATACAAAAGGAGTGGAAAAGGCTTCCCCAAGTTACCAAATCTCCAAGGTGAATCTTAGTAAGCAAACAAAATGGCGAGAGATAGACTCCTTAAATGCATCCACCACGTCTATTAAGACAAGGATAGAAAATGAGCATAAATCCAAGAAAGAGGTTAAGACTTAGCTACAACAATATACACAACTACTTATCGAGATGTCAAAACAATTGGATTCAAGATCAGATGACACTTAACCTTCTACCTCAAAAATTCCACAATAACTCAAGTCACTATCGCAATGTGGAAGGTGGATACTACTATTAAAACTTGGGCAAAAGATCAGGTGAGCAATGTAAGGATGTTATTACAAGAGACTATGGAAATATATGAGGATGCTAATCTCCTCAAAAGAGGCATTATCTTTTGCTCTACCTAGTGGGATACTCTATCTATTGGGTTTGCCAAACAAATCAAAGTGTTAAAAGAGATTAAAGATCTAGATGAAGATATAATCAAGAAAGAAGATTTGTTGGGAGGTGAAGAATTCTTTGTTTTGCAAGCTTCCATTGATGCTTTGGATTTCAAGAAGTAAGTAGTGGATCAAGGCAGAACCAAGGTATTAAAGGGGCATCCTCCTTTCTTCAACTTATTGAAGAATATCAATAATATGTTGTAGAGATATTAGAAAATCATGGATTAGAAGTCCTTTGGAAAGGCTCATTGAAACATGAAGAAGTACTCAAGCAATGGGAAGCGTATGTATCAAAAAAATCCTCTCCTGCATTTGAGTTTGATACTAGTGTTATGGAAAGGTATATGCACCTTGTTCTTGAGTCCTACCAAGCATCACAAACAATCGACAAGTTGGTTGATAAGATGGAGGAGGTAAGGGAGACTCCAAGATTTTCCAAGTTCCGAATTGAGTATGTGCCTAATCCATCATCCACCTCAAAAGACTTCTACATTGGGAACTACCATAGCTATAAGGAAAACAAATAGTAAACAAGTGGTCGACTTTGAGTACACACTTAGTCATAATGAAGAAGAAGGCATGACCTTGGTGTAAGTAGAAATTTTGAAAGAGACCTAGAGTACACTTGGCATGCATGCACACCACTAGCAGGAAGCACAACATATGTGGGAGATGCAGACACCATCGCACTTGAAGAAGGATTTGTGCCCTCTTATGTTTTGTATAAGTTAACTGAGGTCCAAAATCAGTGACTTGCATGTCAATTGCAACTTGCACCGTTTTGTAACTGAGTCATAGGTTGTAGTCACTCCGAGATTATAGGGGTTAAGACACTATAAATGTAAAGAATCTGGCTATTTTGAGGATTTGAAAATTAAAGATTGGAGGCCATAGTGAGGGATTTATATATAGTATTTTCATTTCCAATTTTAAATTTCAAACATTGTTGAACTTTCTCAGTATCAGTGCTCGCTGGTACCTATTATTTTCTTAATCAATCAATGCAAGTTGCTTCATGGATCGCATGTTTCATGATCTCTTTTGATTGAAGTTGGTATTTATTTGATCTTATATCTTCTTTCATTCTAGATAGCATAGTTGTTCTAAGTAATGTGGGTTTCTTGATTATGATATGCAAAGTTGATAGTTAACACTTTCTTTATGTAAGATTGTAGACCTTGCATGTGGATAGAAAGTCTCACTTGTTTCTATCTATTTTTCTATTAATAATATTTGTTCATTTGAAGTATTTCTTTCAAATTTAGCAATCTTGCATGGTTATATTTGTTCCTTCTATAAACCCTATCTCTTTTGTATTTTTGTTTCTAAGTGAATCCACATAATTTCCTTCTGCAGCCAGTATACCACCTTGATTGAATAGGTCACATAAGCTTTAAAATATCCCTGCACAATTGTGACCCAATGAACAAGACCTTGGAGAGTGGGGATTTTACAGTCTTTACTCATTTCAGGAGAAGCTCTTCTTTGTGAAGCTTGCATGTTAGGTGAGTATAAAAGGCCCATCAACAGAAACTAGTTCTAGAAGGAGGGTCATCAACAAAATATTTTGAATCATTACATACCACCACAACATGATATAACATGGTGCTTCTAGGAGACGGTATCATTCTATTTTTACAACCAAATTTGGTTTAAGTGCAAGAAGTCATCTCCGAATCATATACTCTTTCCTAGAATAGTAAGAAGAGCTATGCTGATTGGATATGCATGCATTTCATTCTTGACGATGAATGACAAACGACTCGATACATTGAGATCAATACTCAAAGAGAACTTGCTGCATAGTCAAACCAAGTATTTCAGCCATCTTCCCCTCAACCCCAATAGAATTGAGAGAGATCAAGCTAGAGCGGATATCCTCCTTTTCACCTGAGAAGTTTGAAAGACTTTTAAGGATTCCTATGAGTCATAAAAGTTTTTTGAGATAGGTCCACCTACCAAATAGCAGAGGGACAAAGGAAAAGAGAAAATTCCTCGCACACCCTCTCAACAACTTCCTCCAGTTAATTCTCCTACCAAACTTATCCCAAGTCCTCAACTGATCTATACCCATTTTGTGAGCCAAGATCCACCACTAACACCACCTATGGCATTTCTTAGTCAGGCGCAATACCCTTTGGGAAACATCCCTAGATAAATTCATGAATTACCTAAGAACCCTGACAAATTATGTACCAAGCTTGAGTTTGGAGGACCCAGGACTACTAAGGAACATATTGAAGTTTTCAAGGATGTTTTAGTATGAAACAATGTCCAGCATGAAGATGTGGCATATAAGCTATTCCCTCATTCACTTGGTGAGAACAAATATAACTAGTATCTCATTATGCCTACTAATTCCATAACCAACTAGAATGCACTCAAGGAGGATTTAATTTCATAGTTCGGAGTGTATGTCAACCCTGCTACTCTTTACCATCAATTTACCTCATTAAGGAAGCTCCCAAATAATCCCTTAACCATCTTCAACACCAAGTTTTAGAGATCTTACAAAAGATTGAGAGACCCATATTAGATCACCCAAGATGTAGCCATCGAAGCATATTTCTATGCTATCGATCCTTGGATTTCCATGTTCATCAAGAAAACCATACCTTGGCTAAATAGGGATACTCTGGTTAATGTGTATGCTCTCACCTTGAAGATAAATTAGGAGTTGAACCAAACCCCTGGGGGAATCAATCATATCATCCCTTTGGGTCTTACTTATGGGTCATGTAATTAGCTTCATGTACGCAACCCATCTATGGTCATGGGAGCTGCTCTTATGAATATAGTTTTATTGTATGGACCACAACAACCTGCAAACCACCAACCTACTGTTCATACATTTCCATGGTATAATGCACCACAAGGTCAATAATGCTATCATGGCTAATCAAGTGGTTGGAACACCTTTGGTGGAGCAATCCAACCATCTTTTTGTTGAATTATAAGCACTCAAGAAAATAATTTCTTAGGTCACTACAGAGTTGGGGCATCTCAAGGTAAATACCCCAATAGGGTAGAATCAATCTCACTCCTATAATAACTAGAGGACTTATCAAAACTAGGGCTAGAATCAAAGATATAACTAGAAGCCATACAACCAACCATGGAACACTGGCCCAAATAATGTCCCCCATGACCATCCTGATGCACGTGACAAGTCTAATCAAGTCCAAAGTATCAACTTGATAGACATGAACCCGATGACTAACTGGTGTAGACTTCATGACACCACATCCCATTCTGAAGTGAGTTGCACCCAAATGGAGAAGGTAATTCGAATAGCCCAAGCTAATGCACAACCCAAGGGTCAACGAGAGGTTAGTGAACCTGATAATATCAATACTTCCATGTTGTCAAATACCTTCCTCTTCTAAGAAGAAGGAGAGGCCAAAGCTAAGCTACCAATGTATGATGCCCAAGATTTTCAGAACTCCAAGAATTCCTACAATTTGAGAAGTCAGGCTAAAGCAAATTTAACCACTCTTTCTTCACCCAAGGATGGGCAAGTAACTCCAGATCCTAATGCAAGTAACAACCCTCCACCACCTCAAGGTCCCAAAGTGAAGCATAATAAAGTTGAGGTGAACATGGAGTTGCTTGGTGGGTGTTCCTATGATGTAACCAAAGAAATGGAAAAGGCCACTAATACTATGTCTCTCATGGATGTCCTGCTATATTGTCCCAACCAAAAACAAGCACTCCTCAAGAAGTTGGAACAGTTGGAGTCCCATATAAATGAAGTGAAGATGGCTAAGACAGAGGATGCAAATGTTGCCTACCATCCTAACACCACTGAGAACCCACCTTTCATCCTCATTATCAAGATCTTTGGTAAGGACTTGCACAATTATTTGCTAGACTCAGGTGCTTCTGGGAATGTCATGCCATAGTCTATATGCCATAAGTTAGGAATCAACCTCATTTGCGCCAACAACAAAATTATTTAGCTTGATAAGACTAAGGTCAATGTGATTGGGGAATTAAAGAATGTGTATATACAGTTGACTATGGATCCGCGAATCTCTAGGTACATAGACATCCAGGTAGTCGATATTCATGAAGTCTACAAAATGTTACTGAGAAGAGATTTGTCAAAGATGCTAGGAAGTTACTTTTCCACCCACTTCACCTATTTGTGGCTTCCTTGGAAGGATGTTAGTAATAAGATCTTAATCGACAGTGAACCGAGGCTTAAGAAGATGATTACTGATTATGGGGCCACTAATGAGGTGGTGTATCTTTAAGTGAGCTCAAAAATTTATAAGGTGAATGAAATCATGACCTTGACCATGATGCCTACTTTTGAATTGACCTAGGAAGAAGAATCCTAACAACTCATCAGAACTAAGAAGATTGTTGCAAGGATGCGACATGGTATGCGACTCTTGCGAGACGACCTTCACCTCAAGGACCTCCTATTACCAAAATGGTGCAAAATTTATCATCAAAAGAATTTAGAGATATATTGCATCTCTTGCAAGAATGCAATTGCAAAGTTAATGGGACTTGAAGCTAGTAGCCATACTGACTATGACATTGCTCCAGAGAATGGGAAACAACAACTGAATCGGATCAAGAGATTACCTATATGGAACCTCACCAAGATGTAAGTGAAGATGACAGTCAAGAAGAGGAAATACCAACATCTCTTGAAGAACCTTCAATGTCTCTTCTACCAGAAGAGCCTCCTGTCATCCAACCTCTGGAGAATACCACATCTCATTCTCTCATGTTGGTCAGGCTCAAACTAAAGAAAGGAAACCTAAAGGCTAACCTATGGTTGCTGAAGTGCAATGGTTCTAGATCTAAGAAAGGATGTGGGGTAGGCGTTGATCTCACTAATCCCACACTAATCCAAAGGTTAGGGAGTTCCTTTCTCTAAGGGTACAAGGAGACTTTGAACTTATTGTCAAACAAATAAGAGGTAAATATGCCTATCACATCAAGAGGTTGGTGGCTTATCGATACCAAGTTTGGAGTCTCATAGAGGAATTTGAGGCCTTTGACATTCAATTGGTGCCCCACATTGAAAACTCCATACTAGATGTGCTAGTAGTGGCTGCCAGCACTCTTGAACTAGTCAGCCAGTCCCCACCCAAAAGGTTTTTAGTCGAGTTGGTTCCCACTCCAAAAGTACCAAAAAACATCATGCACTTTCAAGTCTTTGAAGATGATAGAAACATTCTGGCCTTCCTAGAAAACTTGAGAGCCTGTGAGGACCAGATTATAGACAAAAATGATAGGGAAGACTTCAGTAGTGAAGAAGATACTGAAGAAATTATGAACCTCACTACAAATGTCATCCCCAAAGGAATGGTCACTCTTGAACAGCTTTTTGAATCTAACCCCAAGGTGAAAGAGAAGTTAACCACAACGTCAGAGGTTGAGAAACACAAACCATACAACATTGGTCTAGAAGGTCAAGAAAAGATAGTGTTTATTGGCAAAACCTATACCGAAGAAGAAAATGAGATCATAAAGTTTTTGAAAGAATATATAGATATTATAGCTTGGGGGTATGATGACTTGAAGACATTTGACATTTCCATTATCACACATACTTTCCCTTTGCATCTCAATGCAAAGCCTTTCAGGTAGAAGTAGTGTCCAGTTAACCCTCTCATTGAACCCCTCATTTTTAGTGGAGTGCAGAAGCTTTTGACTACTAAGATCATCTTCCCAGTTAGGCACTCAACATGGGTCGCTAATCTGGTCCCTATTTGAAAGAAGAATGGCAAGATCCAGTTGTGTGTAGATTTTCACAATTTAAACAAAGCATCTGAAAAGGACAATTATTTGTTTCTCTCTTGATGAGGTCCTTAAAATTATAAATGGATCAAAAATGATTTGATTCATTGATGGCTACTTAGGCTACAACCAAGTGTTAGTTAACTATGAAGATTGCGTAAAGACAACATTCATTACCAAGTGAGGGACCTCTGCATATCGATGCATGTTGTTTGGTTTAATAAATGTCAGTGCTACCTTTCAAAGAGTGATGGATACAACATTCAAGGAGTTTATTGGGAAGTGCATAATTATATATATGGATGAACTTACAGTATTTTCAAGAGGCGCGAGGACCACCCCAATGACCTGCATAAGATATTTGAAAGGTGTAGAAAGGACGAGATATCTCTCAATCCCAAGAAATGCATTTTCAGACTCTCAGAAGGGAATTTGTTGGGTCATGTGATATCTAAGAGAGGGATATCCATTGATCCTCACAAGGTAGAAGATTTGTTGAAACTCCAAAAGCCATACAACAAGAAAGAAATATTGTCTTTCTTCAGAAAGATCAATTTCATCTGAAAGTTTATCATTTGGTTCACAGAAATCGTCAAGCCCCTTAATGAAATGATGAAGAAAGATGCAAAAATAGAATGGAGCCTAGAAGCTAAGGATGTATTTAACTAAATCAAACAGTTAATTCTTGAAGCTCCTATAATGACCAATCTAGACTATACCTTTCCATTTTACATTTACTCCTTTGCCTATTTGCCTTCATGTGCCATCATGCTCACACAGAGAAAATATGGAGATGAAAAGCCAATTTCCTTCATGAGCTCACTATTTAAGAACACTGAAGATAGATACTCAGCATTGGAAACACAAGCGTTCACCTTGGTACACGTAGTCAATAAATTCAGACACTACATCTGATGCAGGAGAATCCTCAGTTCATAGAAATCTTGCATCAACCAAAAATATTTCCTTTTTGTTTTTTTGTTTGCAATTTCAACATTTCTTTCTATGTGTCCCGGATTTGATTCACCGGAACCCATGGAGTTGGATTTTTCTTAAAGACTTGATCAACTTCCTTATTCCCAAACTGTGGAGCATTTAGATCATTTTCCGGCCAGTTATCGCTACCAGTTTCTGTGATAGTTTTCTGTTACCGTTTGCCTGGACCTATTTGCATTGGTGATCTATCAAATCCCCTTCCGTAGCTTATGGAGCCTGAGCATTTATATCGATGTTCCTTAGCATGTGGCCAACCTTTTCTTGTGATCTACATGTCATCCTTTGGATTTTCCAAAGGTATTTCTTTGGCGAAGGCCGACCTTGTTGGTTCTACATGTTAGGTCTTGTTCTTCAGGTTTTGATCCCTTTTTGGCCCGACCGGATCCTCTTGGATTGGAAAAATCATTGTAATAGAGCATTATAATGGAATCAAGAAGTTAGACTAAGCATAGAATACAGATCTTAAGATTTGAGGTCCCTGTTGTGACCTGTTTTGTATTTTGAGCATGTTTTAGCAGGCCTGTGAGTTAGTTTTTGTAACCCGGTTGTTAGCGGTTGGTTGTAATCAGTTTTAATGATATAATTCATTTTGTTTTGCATTGCCTCCATCATGTCCTTGTTTTTTTGTTGTGTTTACTCTTGTTGACCAGTCTGGACTGATCTCTTTGAGGTCCCTCCTAGTCGATGCCTGCTTCAAGTGGTATTAGAGAGATTTTTTGTTCTGGAGGTTGAGTTGTCCTAATAATTTTGTTGTAGGGTGGTAGATTGTGGATCCAACTTGCAGCTATAGAGGACTGGTGTAAAGATGGTGTGAAGAGGAACTAGGAATGGTGGAGCACATAGGAATGGAGACCCTACTATGATGGAAATGTTATAAGAAATAGCAGCCTGATTGGAAGCCGTGGAGACAACCCAGAGAAGAGGTTGGCAGATTGAAGATGTAAGTGAAGATGAAGGAGAAGAAGCCCCGACAGAACAAGTAAACCCATTGGTGGTTGATCCGAATGAGGAAAGGTTTTTGAGGGTTTTGAGTAGGGAGAATACTAAATCTCATTTTACCCCACCAGAATATGATGGAAAGTTGGATTTAGATGAATTAATGGATTGGATCTCGGAGATGGAGAAATATTTTGATTTTGAAAACATTGCAGAGGAAAGGAAGGTGAAATATGCCTATACCCAGTTTAAAGGTCATGCATCTTTTTGGTGGGAGCATTTGTAGGTTGATAGAATGAGAAGAGGTAAAGAGAAGATCAAGACATGAGATCAAATGATTGCTAAGTTGAAATCAAAATTTATGCTAGTTGATTATCAAGTGAATCTGTTTAGGAAGTTGCAGAATTTGAGACAGAAGGAATCTAGTGTTAAGGAATACACCGAAGCATTTTGCAAGTTGAATATCAAATCCAGACATGTTGACGATGAAGTTGAACAAGTTACAAGATATTTGAATGGATTGTGGGTGTCTATACAAGATGAAATTAGATTCATCAAATTATAGAGTGTTGGAGAGGCTTACTAGTGTGCCCTAAAGGCTAAAGAGAAACTAAACAAAAGACATGAGCAGAGGCAGAGAGGTAGAGGTGGAAGGTTTTTCAAAGGAAGATTTCAAGGAGGAAGAGGATATATCAAAGGTAGAGGAACCTGTATAGATTAGAACAATGACAAAGAAGTGAACAAATAAGGTAATTCATACCGGAAAGATGATAGAAATTTCTATCGGAGGAGAGAACCAGATGGCTACCAGGCTGACAATTTTGGAAGACAAGACATGAGAGTGTTTAGAGGACCTTTCTATAAGTATGGAGGAGAAGGAAATCATGCTTTCAAGTGTAAGAAGACAAAGAGTACTAGAAGAACAACAGTAGTGGGAGAAAACCCCACCGGCACAGATAATAAACCGGAAGATGGAGAACTGTTGATCATGAGGAGAGCTTTGTGTCATACTGGGAGAGATAAAGAGCCCTTGCAGAGGAAGATTTTTTTTCAGACCAAATGTAAGGTATCTGGTAAGTGCTATAAAGTTTTTATTGATAGTGGTAGTTTAGATAATCTTGTTTCAGAAGAGATGGTGAATAAGTAGAATTTGGAAAGATCGAAACACCCTAAGCCTTATCGGATAGCATCTATTCAAGATGAATATAAGTTGTTAGTAAGTGAGTAATGTTTGGTGAAAATGAAAATTGGGAATTATCATGATGAAGTCTTGTGTGATATTATGCCTATGGATATTTGTCATCTTTTGTTGGGTAGACCTTGGCAGTTTGATAGACAAACAATACATGATGGGTGGTGCAGGGGAACCCCTTCAACATGATCATTCAGGCTTAGAGGAGGAAGGATAAGACCTTAAACATGTCTTAGGGTGTTTTCCTTGTGGTTTCAATCATGCATTTTGTGTTTGTAATAAAGGACCCCATCTTGTGAGCCAAACTCCTATTTTGGCATCTTGATAAGCGAATTAGGACTGTTGGACAAAAGGGGACTAAGTATTCATAGGATAGGTTTTTCTTAGTGGTTTTAGTTGTTTAATGTGCTTCTAGGGTGTTTAGAGGTGTTAGTCTTGACCCAAGTCATTCGGGTGCAAGAAATGACATTTTTGATAACTTTGTCAAAAGTTGTCATGAGCAACTTTTTGAATTTTTGTTGGTTTAACTCCTCCAATGGCTCTAACCTCTTATTTTTAGTTGGGAGTAGTTGTAGAGGGGTATAAACACCTTGTGGACACAATTCCCAAGAGAGACTGCATAGAGAAATATTTTATGATTGCAAGCAATAAGAAATTCTAAGTTTTTCCTGCAAACTATGAGGTTTTGGCACGGGGTACAGAGTTGTACGGATTCAGACCAATCCCCAATGTTGTGATTTTGTTAGTACAGTGAGTTACCAATGATTTGGTTTTTATTTGAGGTCTTGATCATTTGTTTTGTTCCAGATATCTAAGTTTTGTTGTAGGTACCCAGAAAACTAGGGTTTTGCCTTCCCATGGCCATAATTTGCAACCTGTTCATCTAAAACTCATGGAAGTGGGTGGGATGCACATTTGGAAAATGTATTCTATGTTTCCAAAAGAATTTAGTAGGAGGAGCAAGGGAGATTTGTGTTTGATCAGTCCCTAGGTAGACATTGGACTACAATAATTACCCTAGAAGACAATTGGCGATGATTCTAGGCATTTAACCCTGGAATATATAATGGTTTATGGTTCCGCACATTCCTATGGGGTTGTGGTTGTAAGGTGTGTCCATTTTGATATAGTTGCTTCACAAATGGAGGCCTAATTAGCCCTTTAACATAGTTGGTCATCACCGGGTTCAGACCTTTCCTTTCTAGATCTTGACCTCTCCTTTTGGAGGATTATGTAAGACCATAAAGGGTATCTGAATATGTGATTTATTTTCTAGGGTGTTTGGAAAATTTTGGACTTAAGGTCCCATTACCCGTCACCAAGGGCTACAAGCAAATAGGCCTAATTGTGAATGTGTCATAGGGAATTGGGTTGAATCCTTGAAACAAGTGTTTGATCTAGTCCATGTGAGTGTTGTATGATCCAAAATAGGCGTTTTGAAGGTCAAGAGCCTTAGGAGGTTTCATGATGCATGATGGAGCAAGTTACCCAATTTGAGTAGTATGAATCTTGGAGTGTTTGACAAGACACAAGC
Source organism: Cryptomeria japonica (assembly GCF_030272615.1). Taxonomy (NCBI): domain Eukaryota; kingdom Viridiplantae; phylum Streptophyta; class Pinopsida; order Cupressales; family Cupressaceae; genus Cryptomeria; species Cryptomeria japonica. The sequence goes on from NC_081414.1 coordinate 271,955,425, forward strand.
AGGGCTCTGCATCAATGGGAGGAAGAATACATACACTGTTCTAGCCAATTGGATGAAGAAAACCTTGTTGCCCTTGGAGGAACCTTTGAAGAGTGAAGTTTGTATGATTTCTAGAATCTATTTGGTGGATGGAAGGAAATTCTTGGATGGATTGAGATATGAGAATTTGTGTTTTTCCTTAGTCCCTAAGAAGAATGAGAATCTCGAGCATGAAGAGGAACAACTGGAAGACATAAAATATTTGCTGATAGAATATGAAGACATCTATTTAGATAATGTGCTTGATGGATTGCTACTTGTGAGAAGTATCAGTCATTGCATGGACCTAGTTCCCGAAGCTAGTTTGCCTAACAAAGTTGCACACTGGATGACATCAACAGAGAATGAAGAGCTAAATAGACATGTGCAAGAGCTATTGAAGAAAGGTTTGATAAGAGAAATTCTAAGCCCTTGTGCAGTACCAGTAGTATTAGCACCTAGGAAGAATGGAGAGTGGAGAATGTGTATAGATTCTAGAGAAAAAAAAACAAGATCATAGTGAAATATCAATATCCTTTGCCTAGGATGGATGACATAATGAACTACTTGAGTGAAGCCAAATACTTTACAAAGATAAATTTGAAGAGTGGATATCATCAGATCAGGATTAGAGAAGGAGATGAGTGGAAGGTAGCATTTGAGACAAATGAAGGACTGTATGAATGGTTGGTGATGCCTTTTGGGTTAACTAATGCACCGAGTACTTTCACAAGGCTAATGAATGAGGTATTGAAGAAATTATTTGGTAAGTTTGTTATTGTATATTTGGATGACATTCTGATTTTCAGGAAGACAAAAGAGGAGTATTTGTTGCATTTGAGACAATTTTTGTAGAGGTTGAGAGAAGAAAAGTTGTTGATAAATCATAAGAAGTGTACTTTCATGAAAGATGAACTAGTCTATTTGGGATTTGTGATATCTAAGGATGGTTTTAAGATGGACCCTACGAAAGTAAAATCAATTGTTGAGTGGCCTACACTAGAAAGCATTGGAGAGGTAAGATCAATTCATGGATTAGCCAGTTTCTACCGAAAGTTCATCAGAAATTTCAATTCAGTTTGTAACCCTATGACTGAGACCATGAAGGGAGATTAGAAGGAATTCAAGTAGACCACCTAAGAAAACACAATTTTTGAGTTGTTGAAACAGAAAGTGACTGAGAAGACTGTGTTAGCTTTACCGGATTTTAATAAAGTATTTCAAGTGGATTGTGATGCAAGTGGAACAGAAATAGGAGAAGTCTTGAGTCGGGAAGGGAAAGTAGTAGCTTATTTTAGTGAGAAATTGAATGATTCCTGGAGGATATATTCAGTGGATGATCAGAAGTTTTATACCATAGTTTAAGCCTTGAAGAAGTGGAGACATTACCTGTTGCCTAAGGAGTTTTTGTTGTATATGAATCATCAAGGCTTGCAGTATTTGAATAGTCAGAGTAAGTTGAATCAGAGACATATGAGATGGGTTGAATTTTTGTAGAGTTACACCTTTGTGTTGAAGCATAGAAGTGGTAAATCTAACAAAGTTGTTGATGCATTAAGTAGGAGAAGGAATTTGTTAACAGAGACGAGAGTGACAATATTAGGATTTGAGGAATTTTAGACCTTTTATGATGATGATCCATATTTTGCAGAACCTTGGAGAGCATGTAGAGAACCGGTTACGGTAGATAGAATCAAGTGGTTGGATTACTTCATTTAGGATGGGATGTTATTCAGAGGAGTTCATTTGTGCATACCTAAGAGTTCTATGAGGGATAATCTAATAAAGGAGAAACATAGTGGAGGATTAGCTAGACATTTTTATATTGATAAAATAGTAGCATTGGTGAGTGAGCATTACTTCTGGCCCCAGATTCATAAGGATGTTAGTAAATATATGAAAAGTTTTAGAATTTGTCAAGTTGCAAATGGTAGTATTTAGAGTGTGGGATTGTATAAACCTTTGACAGTATCAGTAAGACCTTGGGAGGATATAAGCATGGATTTCCTAAAACACTGAGAGGGAATGATTCTATATTTGTGGTAGTGGATAGATTATCGAAGATGGCTCATTTCATACCTTGTAAGAAGACATCAGATGCGTTATATGTAGCAGACCTATTTTTCAAGGAAGTAGTGAGATTGCATGGATTACCTAAGAGCATAGTTTCAGACAAAGACACTAAATTTATTGGCTATTTTTGGAGAACACTTTGGAAGAAGATGAAAACAGATTTGAAGTTTAGTTCTAATTTTCATCCATAGACTGATGGATAGGCAAAGGTAGTTAAATGGAGCTTGGGAAATTTGTTGATATGTTTAGTTGGAGATAAGATCAGAAGTTGGGATTTGATTCTTGCACAAGCAGAGTTTTCCTACAATAATTTAGTAAACGAGAGTACCGGAAGAACACCTTTTGAGATTTTTACCAGAGTACATCCTAGAGGTATATTAAAATTAAGAGATATTAGTAGTGAAGACCAAAGTATTTTAGAAGTAGAAGAATTTGCAGATCACATGAAGGACTTACATACTCAAGTTAATCAACATAAGCAGGACATGAATAAAAAGTATAAGGAGAAGGCAGATGAGAAGATGAAACATAAGGAATTTGAAGTTGGCGATGAAGTGATGGTGTATCTAAGAAAATAAATATTCCTAGTTGGAACTTATAAAAAAATGAAGATGAGAAAGTTTGGACCTTGCAGGATTTTTAGAAAGTTCAGTTCTGGGAGTGCATATGAAATGGAGTTACCGGATAGTCTGAGTATTTCACCTGTATTTAATATTGCAGATCTTCATCAGTATCATGAGCCAAAATTCAGTGAGAACAATATTGCAGACTTGGAGAAACAATTTTCCCAGAAGGAACCAGATCAGATTGAAGACATTTTGGGCAGTAGGATTGGGCGTAGTACCCGGAGTAGTCAGTATAAAGGAGTATCTTGTGAAGTGGAAGGACATACCAGTTTAAGATTCATCTTGTATTTCTTAGGTAGAGGTAGACTACCTTGGTTTTCCTTTCACCCTAGTAAAGTTAGAGACTCACTTTTTTTTCAACAACCCCATATGTCTGATGCAGGAGCATCCCCTATTCATAGCAATCTTGCATCAACCAAAAATATTTCCTTTATGTTTTTTTGTTTGTAGTTTTAGCATTTCTTTCTGCATGTCCTAGATTTGGCTTACAGGAACATGTGGAGTTGGATTTTGCTTGAAGACTTGATCATCTTCCTTATTCCCAAACCGTGGAGCATTTGAATAATTTTCTGGAGTTATCAATACCGGTTTCTGTGATAGTTTTTTGTTACTAGTTGCCTGGACCTATTTACATTGGTGATTTACCGGATCCCCTTCCATAGCTTCTAAAGCCTGAGTGTTGATTCTGATGTTCCTTAGCATTTGGCCGACCTTTTCTCGTGATCTACAATTCATCCTTTAGCTTTTCTAGAGGGATTTATTTGGTGGAGGTCGACCTTGTTGGTTCTACATGTTAGGTCTAGTTCTTCGGGTTTTGATCCCTTTTGGGTCGACCAGATCCTCTTGGATTGTATAAATCATTATAATAGAGCATTAGAATGGAATCAAGAAGTTAGACCGAGCATAGAAGATAGATCTTAAGATTTGAGGTCCCGATTGTGTCCTGTTTTGTATTTTGAGCATGTTTTAGCAGGCATGTGAGTTGGTTTCTGTAACCCGATTGTTACTAGTTGGTTCTAATAAATTTTCATGATATAATTCAATCTTCTCTGCATTGCCTCCATCATGTGCTTTTGTTTCCTTTATTTTTACTCTTGCTGACCAGTGCGTACTGATCTCTTTGAGGTCCCTCCGAGCCTATGACTGCTTCAACATCCTTCAGAGTAAAGTGTATGTCATTGTCCCAGATCAAGTGGTAAAACCATTACTAATGCAGATTGAACTTGGCGAGCATCAAGGTAAATGGATGATTATCCTCCAAGAGTTTGATTTAAAAATAAGAAACTATGAATCTAGACAGAGGACAAGGATTGTCTCTGTTATAACCAATGACAGTCCCAAAGACACTGAGGTGGGGGGGGGGGTGAATCAGTGTCTAATCGGTTAACAAAATATTTATACTTATTTAAAACTTTGCATCCCAAAATAGTGTAGCGGTAAATAAGAATTAATGCAACAAATAAGAATAACAGAGACAACATAGAAAACACACCATAACACAAGATATTTAACAAGGAAAATCGGTGTGGGAAAAACCTTGGTGGGATTTGTGACCCACAATATTTACTCACTGGCCAAGAAATAAATACTACTTACAATGAGGGGCCTGCACATGCAGGGAGGCCAACAACCTAGATCACACTTCTCAATAAAGAGTCACACTGACTACAAAATGGATTATCAAAATCCAATACAATGTACTGCTTCAAATTAACATCTCTCATGCCAAGTTTAGTACCAGTTTAAGCTCAGTCAATAACCAAAACCTTCACTGTCAACTATATCACCTTATACAAAATTGCCTTATACTTCTCATCTATATCCTTTAAAAAATGACCTATAAGATCTCATACATATATGAGTCTATTACAATATAACATGTCAGATTTTACAAAAGATAATTACATTACAAAATGACAAACAAAATTTTATTCCATGTCAGCCTGAGTGTCGGTATGCATTGTTGTCGATGCCGGTGAAGTGCCTACCGGTGTATGTAGAAGTCTATTGTCAGCGCTGGTATCTGTCGGTTGGTTGCCAGATGATTGCCAATTGGTTGCCATCAATGACAACATCAACTATTCTCATAAGAGTGTAGAATGACAACAATCTCCCCCTTTGGCATTGATGGCAACACTCATGAGAAAAATCCAAAAACTGTAGTCCAAAAACTGAAGTCCAAAAAGATTCCAAAAATATGTGCTCCCCCTGAGCAAGTGATCTCCTCTGTATATGCATTTTTCTCTCCACTACTCCCCCTTTTATATCAATGACAAAGGTTGTAAAAAATGAGTGCAAAAATTTCACCTCAAAGTCTGTAACCGGTTGGTTACAATCTATAAAATATCTACCAAAACTAAATTTAGACTCTGCATAAACCTTTTCCTATCATTCAAAGTTGCCTCAGTCCGTTGGATCGTGCCAGTGAGATAATGCATGTGTTCTTCTGGTGATCGCTCTCCTTGAACTAATGCCTTAGAGATTTAATTTCTTCGAGAGATAAGATTGTCCAACTTAGGACCAAGTCTATTTTTTAAGTTCATGGGCATTTGACCTTATCCTTGCCTTCTCTTTCTCAAGTTTCTCTAACTTCTCAAAAACTATGATTTTCTATTAAAAAACTGATATATGTCCAAATGAGCCAATTATATTATCAGCTATGTCATCAATTTCGCTCTGTGTTTTTCTAATATCCTTATCTATGTCCTCTATCAAAAGGTGAGGTTTGCATGTTTCCCTATATAGCTCCTTGTACTCCAGAATTGTAGAGTTAAGTACTGGTAATAATGTGTTCAAGTGTCCTATACACTTCTTTATAGTGTCTTCAAAGAATTTGTTTTTCTCTTTTTCAAATCTTTCCTTAATTGTGTCCTCATTCACCTTATCAATAGTTATTACATTATCAACAATAAATTTGGACAATGTGTCCAATTTACCTAAAGAATCCTTAATATGATCTATGTTACAATTTGGTGCAATCAACTTAACAATAGGTAATGTGTTGTCAATTGCCTTGTAGGCCAATGCATTGCATTCTATTATCTTCTTGTTTGAATCCAAAAGTACCTTTGTAACATTGGTAGGTCTGAATTCACCTATAGATGTGTTGGATGTCTGACCAATTATCTTAGGGTGTTTTACATTTTCCACAATGGTAGGGTTCAGAATAAATTCAAGAACATAAGATGAAGCAGCCATTATGAAAAATACCTCTTATCTGGATGCTTGCTGAATGCTTGAAAAACACTTCTCAGATTCGCCTTGAATACCTTTGCTCAATTTCGCACTCACAGAAAGTTTGAATGCTTGGTGAGTTTGAAATGAGGGTTTCCCTGTGCTTTATAGCCAAAAAGTTCTTCAAAACATCATTAAATGCTCGTCGGTTAAGTGAAAACTTAACACACCTTCCGGTAGAGAAGAAATGTATCTTCTTACCATTAACCGAGGGTAGAATGCATGTTTTTCAATTCGTTGCCATACCCCCAAGGGATTATTCCTCAGTTTCATGAAGAATCTCCTATTGGTGGAGGATTACTCTGTTCTACCGGTGAAGATATAGTTTCATCAGTTTTGCATTGATTAGATAAATCTCCAAATCTTCCACAAACATAACATTTCACATTCATTCTACAATTTTCTGAATTATGACCAATTTTGTTACATTTGGAACATTGACCAGTGCGTGAGTTTGTATTCTAATTATTTCTAAATCTACACTGATTTGCTCTATGACCATATTTGTTGCAATTGAAACATTTGTCATTAAATTTATAAGCATTAGGCTATCTTACCGGTTTGTTCTGATCTTCATTGTTTGTAGTACCAAAACATTCTCCAACTTCAAATCCAATTCCATTAGTATCTCCATTAGGCTTCTGACTTTTCAGCATGTCATCAAGCTCCTCTTAACTTTTCTTGAATTTGTCTTTGTGTTTATTTGCAGTACCCAACTCATTTTCCATAATTCCAACTTGTCTCATAAGCTCAGTTTTATCATGTTGCATGTGAATTAGATCTATCTTCAACATATCATTTTCATGACTAAGTCTCAGATTTTCATTTCCAGCATCATTAAGTCTCCTAGTCAAGTCTTCTTCATTCTTCTTCCTATCTTCAATATCTTTACATAACCTCATAGTCATATCTTGCATTTGATTCTTCATATTACTATTTTCTTGTCTCAACTTGTTCGCAATGCCTCTAAGAGTTTCTTTTTCATCATCATCAATCTGCCTCTTCTCATGAAGTTTTTTTATTTTATTTTGTGCTATAGAAAAGTTCTCCTGAAATCCTTTAATGAATTCATGTGCAGTCCTTAGATCATCTTCAAGTTTGATATTCTTCAACTTTTCTGCATCAAAATCTTGAAGGGCTCCTTCCAACTGTTTTCTTAAGTTCTCCATCTATACCGGTGTCAGAATCTTCCTCAAGCTATTAGGCTTTTGAAAATAGAGGACCAGGCTATGACACCAATTGTTAGAATCAATGACAGTCCCAAAGACACTGAGAGTGGGGGGGGGTGAATCAGTGTCTAACTAGTTAACAAAATATTTATACTTATTTAAAACTTTGCATCCCAGAATAGTGTATCGGTAAATAAGAATTAATGCAGCAAATAAGAATAACAAAGACAACATAGAAAACACACCATAACACAAGATATTTAATGAGGAAACCCGGTGTGGGAAAAATCTCGGTGGGATTTTTGACCCACAATATTTACTCACTGGCCAATGAATAAATACTACTTACAATGAGGGGCCTGCACATGTAGGGAGGCCAACAACCTAGAGCACACTGCTCAATAAAGAGTCACATTGACTACAAAATGGAGTATCAAAATCCAATACAATGTACTACTTCAAAACATCTCTCATGCCAGGTTCAGTACCGGTTTAAGCTCAGTCACTAACCAAAACCTTTATTGTCAACTATATCACCTTATACAAAATTGCCTTATACTTCTCATCTATATCCTTTCAAAAATGACCTATAAGATCTCATACATATATGAGTCTATTACAATATACCATGTCAGCTTTTACAAAAGATAATTACATTACAAAACAATAAACAAAAGTTTATTCCATGTCGGCCTGAGTGTCGGTATGCATTGTTGCCGATGCCGATGTATGTAGAAGTCTATTGCCGGTGCCGATATCTGCCGGTTGGTTGCCATATGATTGCCAGTTGGTTTCCATCAATGAGAACATCAACTATTCTCATAAGAGTGTAGAATTCCAACAGTCTCAAGAGCTTGTGTAAAATGATCCACACATATAGTGCCAGCAGTATATTGTAAAATCCTCCAGTCAGGATCCTTGGTACACTAACTTGATCTATATTTTACTTAATAATAAGTGTCTCGAAGGACTAAATGATGTCCAAAGAAGAGTATTGGGACTCAAGAGTTCCATCTATATGCTTAAAGACTTAGTACTCTACTATAGGAACTATGAAGGTATCTATCTCAAATGTCTTGATCGACATCTGGCTCAAAAGATGAATGAATAATTTCATGGAAAGTATGGTAGGGTCACAGATCTGCAAATACAACCACTCATCAAATTATTAAGACTAGGTACTATTGGCCCACCATTTTCAAAGATGTGCATCACCATGTACAACACTGCCATACCTGCCAGACAACTACTACTACAGAGAAAAACCCAACCATGCCCTTGCAACTAGTATACGAGGTGCGGCCATTCGCTCAATGGGTGTTGTAATTTTTGGGGGTCATCAATCTTAATTCATTTGCTAGACACAAATTCATCCTGGTTGCCACTGATTACTGTACTAGGTGGTCAAAAGCATGAGCTTGCAAGAAATGCAGTACATAAATGGTCATGAAATTCCTGGAAGATAAGATTGTTACTAGGTTTGGAATTCCATTTGCTCTGGTATGTGACAACGACCTTGCCTTTACATCAACTCAATTAAAGCAATGGTCTTATGAGTATAAGGTGGTTCTTAAATTTTCTTCTAATTAATATCCACTTAGAATAACTGATGGACAACTGAGAGGGGGCTAAATCAGTTGTCAACAAATTATATTATTCAAACCACTTTATAACCTTTAACCGGAGCACATAAACATTAAATACCAGAATAGTAGAAACAAATACTGGTAAGAAATAAAACTTAAGAATGAAACAAAGAATCAACACAATGCAACCATACCACATAACATCATGATTTGTAAGTGGAAAACCCGGTAAAGGGAAAAACCATGGTAGGAAGCCTACCCATAGTCAGATGATACTTCTGCATAAAGTATCTGATACAATAAGGGGCCTGAACATATAGGGAGGCACACTGCCTAGAGCGTACTACTCATTACAAAGGATTCTCACTAACTACAGAGAGGCTATAACCACCTCAATATAATTGGACAACAATCCAGAAGAATGAACTGCCAATGATAGCATCTACCATGCCTGATTACAGTCTCGGTTAAGCTAAATACCGAAGGCCTTTGACCTCTTACATAAACCCAATTTGATCACCTATGATCGACCAAATCTCCTTCGCATATGATATTTCATTTCATGACCATTACCATCACCACCACCACTACCAATCTACAATGTGATCGTACATCAATTTATACAAACCCTAAGGCCTAAACCAATTAGGTCGGCCACCTAAAAGATATTACAATAAGATCATTACATACATCCACATTACAATGATATATCATGTTGTCTTTAGACCAAAACAACATTAACCAATCTATAAATCATCTCGGTAACGTGTAGAGAATATGTAACATGATAACGATCCATAATCTGGACCCAAATAGATTCACCATGGCAAAGGGATGTCTCCAATTAGTTGAGGCACAAACAAAGTGTTGGATATCATTGGCATATGATGAACCGGTATGTTGATATGATGATAATGTATGTTGTCATTGATGTCAATAAGTGTAAGTGAACCGGTATGCAGATTGAAAAGATGTAGTGAACCGGTGACAGGGTTTCACTAAGTGTGACTACCGGTTGGTAGTCTCAGCTCTATGGTTACCAGTTTGGTGATCCATCTTGTACGATGCAACCGATGATACTCTATGATGAGCTAGCTAAGAGATGTGAATGAGATCGAGGTGCCACATCAGCCTTGTACGCGTGAAGGATTGAGGTATGAGAAGATCGACCGTGTTTGGAGTCTACCTCGGGAATGATCATTCATTTTAGTGGTATGAGAAGAAAGTGTGATGGGTTACTGATTCCCATGTGTGGTAAAGAATGAATGATGCAGATTGTCTTGTGATCTATTTGAAACTGTAATGCTCTATGCAATGTGTTTGGATGGTCAGGATTGGACCGCCTGTGTTGTAAACCTAAGATGCTTAGGGTTTAGGGTTTATGCTACTGACCTAACTATTGTCTATAAGGTCGATGATGTTTGTTATTGTAAAGTTGTTTGCAAATGTTGTGTGTGTATCCGAGTGATCAAATACTTGCTAGACCAATGAGTGGAAAACTGCAAAGTGTGATTGCAGAGTAGAGGAAATGAAAAGGATCTGCCTTGCCATGTAGTGTTGTTATCAGATCAGAAGTTTTACCTATTGTCTTCTAACCATTTCAATAGTTGAAAAATCCCTTTACCGGGTAGCTTTAATAGGCTTATTCTAAAACCTGTAACCAGGTGACTCAAGACCATTGAGTTCTTCAAATCCTCTAGCGAGGTAACCTTAAATAGGGTATATAGCCATTCCTTAACCGAGTGATCTCTAACAAGATTGGTTCCTAGCAAAACCTTATTGTAAAGTATTTAACTGGACTAGGCTCCTAACAGGGCAAGCTTCAAAATAGTTCAAAACAAGCATGCGAGTATTCATCCCCACCGTGGTTTTTCCCATTTGGGTTTCCATGTGAAAAATATGTGTGTTATGTGTTATGCATTTTTCTTGTGATGTTTATGAAGTATATGGTTAATAGGTTATGGTATTTCTACTTTACCACATGCATGTATTTATGGGTGAAGTTGATGTCAAGTATTGATCATAGCTGAAGTGTTCAGACTTATCAGTTTATGGTGTATGGTGTTTTATTGTGTTTAACCGATATTGCCATGGTTAAGTTCAGTAATGGTGATAACCAGTTGGTATTGCTTTAGCTAGATAAGTTGTTGGGAGAGTTTTTTATCTGTACTTATTCACCCCCCTCTCTCAGTACCAGTTGGGGTATTTGTTGTTCATCGTTATTCATCACAAAGATCACCTTTTGCATCTTGATTTTCATCTAGAAGCTGCATCAACACCACTTATGCATCCTGTCAAATATTCTCAGTAAAATATTTGGCGAAAAAACCTTAAATCCTTACTGGTATAGGCTTACTAGAGTGTATGATAGCATCTGATCATCAAGTAAATACCAAATGACCAAAAATACTCCAGAAACATAAAACCAAACATATTCCATTGATCCAAACATGTTGGTAGTATCCAATTGATAGTTCTTCTGTTGGTGACACTAGTTCTTCTACCGGTAACCAAAATCTGTCTACCAGTAACCAATCATAATAGATAGTGTTGAGATCAATGACAAAACATCAATGCAACACATAATAAATTCCTTCATATTGCCAACAATCTCCCCCTTTGGCATTGATGGCAACACTAGATGTGAAAAAGAAAACATCCAAGTGCCAAGAAATGCCAAAATTTTCTCATAAAAGATATAACAATGAAAAACTAAAAAATCCCAGCAAATCCCCTTGAGGAGTGCAGTCCAATCTGAAAGTGATTTGAATCTCTCTCCCATATGACATATTATGACATTATTTTTCACATATAACTCTCCCCCTTTGACATCAATTCCAAATTTATGACATAGATATCAAAATCTTGTGAATCTCAAAGTTGACTACTCCCCTTGAGTAGTAGCACCACTACATCAATCCGGAGCAAAGGATAAAGTTGATGATGCATACCAAACTGATGCTATGCTCCATCGGTTAAGTTTCTATTGAAGGGTTAGATACCCCTAACCTGTCTCTCAAATATTCAAATGATTCCTTAGACAACAGTTTAGTGAATATATCTGCAATCTGCACTTTAGTGTTCACATAAACCAATTTGACTTCCTTTTCCTCCACCTTTTCTTTCAGAAAGTTATATTTTATTGAAATGTGCTTAGTCTTAGAGTGAAATACCAAACTCTTAGATATGTCAATAGCTATAGAGTTATCACAATAGATAACTACCGGTTCACTGCAATTTACCTTCATATCCTTTAACATTTGATTCATCCACAAGACTTGAGTGCAACTAGTTGCTGCTGCAACATATTTAGCTTCTACAGTAGATAAAGAAATGCATGCCTATTTTTTTCTGATCCATGAAACCAATTTCTTTCCAAGAAAGAAAGCTCCACCAAAAGTGCTCTTCATGTCATCAGTATCTCCTGCCAAATCTGCATCTGTATATGCACATAAAGTGAAGTTATCATCTCTAGAGTACCATAAACCATATTCTGTTGTTCCTTGCAAATACCGAAATATCCTCTTTACAACACATTCATGATTTTCTTTAGGATTACTTTGATGGCTTGAAACAATACTTAGTGCATTCATAATATCCTGTCTAGTCAGAGTTAGATATAACAAGCCACCAATCATAGACTTATACCTTGTCGAATTTACTGGTGCAGATGTGTCTTTGATAGATAATTTCTCACTTGTCACCATAGGAGTACTTACCGGTTTGGAATTATCCATACCAAACTTCTTCAACAATTCCCTTAGATACATAGTTTGATAGATAAAAATGCCTTTGTCAGTTTGAGTAATCTACAAACCTAAGAAAAATCTCATCTCACCAATCATAGACATTTCAAATTAATTCTTCATATTATTAGAGAATTCCATGCACAATTTATCTTTAACTCCAAAAATGATATCATCAACAAATACTTCAATAATCAGATCATCATCAGTGATCTTGTAATATAAATTACTATTAGCACTGCCCTTAGTAAAACCAAGCTTCAAAATATATTTATCCAACCTTGCATACCAAGCTCTAGGAGCTTGTTTCAATCCATATAACGCTTTCCTTAAGCTGCAAACCATATTTTTGTCATTTGTTAGTGAAAATCCATTAGGCTTCTCAATGTATACTTCTTCCTCAAGTTCACCATTCAAAAATGCACATTTAAAATCCATTTGATAGACCTTATAGTTCTTTTATGTTGCATAGGCAAGAAATAGTCTAACAACTTCAATTCTAGCTACTGGTGCAAATGTCTCACCATAATCAATTCCTTCCATTTGAGAATATCCTTTACAAACCAGTCTAGCCTTGTTTCTTACAACTTGACCCTCCTCATTTAGCTTATTTCTAAAAACCCATTTAGTTCCAATAAGATTCTTATTTTTAGGTCGGGGAACTAAAGTCCAAGCCTTATTCTTCTCTATCTTATCCAACTCATCTTCCAATTCTTTTGCATGTAGGGATTTCCAATCACTTTTGCTGGTAGATGATGATGCATGAAAAGAAGGTTCAAATTTTGCAGCTCTAGAGGGTCCAAATTCTTCAATCTCAAAAGTAGATAATTTCCCAATCAGAAAGTCTCTATTAACTGATGTGTATGTCATTGTTCTCAATTTATTAATTGCAGTAGCCTTCATCTTGTAAGCTGGTGATAGGGCTCTCAACATTTTAGAAACTGTTTCATCTTCACTCAGAGATCCTCCACAACATTGAATTCCCATGACAATCTCATTTACTCTTTCCATAAATGTAGCAATTCTTTTATTATCTTTCATCTTCAAGTTCTCATATCTTACCTGGTAACCATCAAGTTTAGCAATTTTGATAGTAGGGTCACCTTCATTCAAAGTTTGCAATTTATCCCACATAACCTTTGCAGATGATTTATCAGTCAATCCCATGATTTGTTGATCAATGAGTGCACACAAGAGGGCTTCTCTTACTCTACAATCATTTTCAATATTTTTGTCCAAGTCTGTTGGAGCGGGATTCCCAGATGCCAGATCATAAGGTGTAGATCCTTTCTCAGTGATCTCCCAAATATCCTTGCCAAGACATCTATGATGAGTCTCCATTCGGATTTTCCATATCCCATAGTTTTTTCAATCAAGCTTAGGGATTTCTCTTCTGAAAATAGTTGCCGATGGATTTGAATTATTAGTTGCCATAGGATCTACCTCAAGTAGTTAAGATTCTGCAAAAGAGGACCAAAGCTCTGATACCAATTGTTAGAATAACCAGTGGACAGCTAAGGGGGGAGGGGGGGTGAATCAGTTGTCAACAGTTTATATTAATCAAACCACTTTATAACCTCTAACCGGATCACATAAACATTAAATACCAGAATAGCAGAAATAGATATTGGTAAGCAATAAAACTTAAGAATGAAACAAAGAATCAACACAATGCAACCATACCACATAACACCATGATTTGTATGTGGAAAACCCGGTAAAGGGAAAAACCACGGTAGGAAGCCTACCCACAGTCAGATGATATTTCTGCAAAAAGTGATACAATAAGGGGCCTACACATGCAGGGAGGCATACTGCCTAGAGTGTACTACTCATTACAAAGGAGTCTCATTGACTACAGAGAGGTTATAACCAACTCAATATAATTGGACAATAATCCAAAAGAATGAACTACCAATGATATCATCTACCATGCCTGATTACAGTCCCAGTTAAGCTCAATATCGGAGGCCTTTGACCTCTTACATAAACCCAATTTGATCACCTATGATCGACCAAATCTCCTTCGCATATGATATTTCATTTCATGACCATTACCATCACCACCACCACTACCGATCTACAATGTGATCTTACATCAATTTATACAAACCCTAAGGCCTAAACCAATTAGGTCGGCCACCTAAAAGATATTATAATAAGATCATTACATGCATCCACACTACAATGATATACCATGTCGGCTTTAGACCAAAACAACATTAACCAATCCATAAATCATCCTGGTAACATGTAGAGAACATGTAACATGATACTGGTCCATAACCTGGACCCAAATAGATTCACCACACCAAAGGGATGTCTCCAATTAGTCGAGGCATGAACAAAGATCACCTTTTGCATCCTGAATTCCATCTAGAAGCCGCATCAACACCACTTATGCATCCTGTCAAAGATTCTCAGTAAAAGCTCTGCTGGAAAAACCTTAAACCCTTACTGGTATAGGCTTACTAGAGTGTATGATAGCATCCGATCATCAAGTCAATACCAACTGACTAAAACATACTCCAGAAACATCAAACCAAACATATTCCATTGATCCAAACATGTTGGTTGTATCCAACTGATAATCCCTTCTGCTGGTGACACTAGTTCTTCTACCAGTAACCAAAATCTATCCGTTGATAACCAATCATAACAGCTAGTGTTGACATCAATGCAACACATAATCAATTCCTTGATATTGCCAACATCCACAAGGGAATGGGGTAGCTAAATCCACTAATAAGAACCTTCTCGATGTCATTAAGTAATTGTTGGAAAAGAATCCTAGGGACTGGCACAATCAACTAAATTATGCCTAGTGGGCTGATAGGATCCATGTCAAATCTTCCCTAGGAACATCCCCTTATTACCTAGTGTATAGTGAAGAATTATTTTTCCCTGTTAATCTCTAGATCCTTGTGCTTGAGCCCATGAAAGATTTAGAAATAAGAGATTTGGTTGAAGTCTGTCTCCTCAACCTTTTGAAACTGGATGAACAAAGGATCAATACTTTGAAGCATTTTGCTAAACATTAGGTCGTAGTTAAATTATGGTTTGATAAGAGAGCCAATGAGAAAGCCTTTAGGATCTCTAATGTGGTCTTTCTATAGGACAAGGCCAAAGAAAAGAAGGTTGAACATCATAAGTTTGAGAGATTATGGCTGGGACCTTATAAAATCACTGAGATCCTTGGTGTGAACACATTTAGATTGAGTTCTTTGATCAGAGAGTTTGTACTATTACTTGTAAATGTTCAATTTCTCAAGCATTATTTTGGATGATCCTTGTTGGACCCAATTATTTTTACTATAGTAGTTTATCTTTTTTTTCTTTGTTTTTCTATTTTGTGCTTTTTTCCCAAGTTCTTGTTGTTGTGTCTCTTTCTCTTGTTGGGGAATCATTTCCTAGGTATGAGATTAATATGGAGAGTATTCTTTGCATAATAATAGAATTTTTGGAGAGTTTTGCTCTTAGATTTTAATAACTTCATTACGTACAAAGTGGTTTTGAAATTCTTGTCTACATTCGTCTAGGATGGGGTATAACAGTTTGATTATGGTTGAAGCTTTAGATGTCTTTGAAGTAAGGATTTTCTTGAATATCTTACATCACTTGTTGAGGAATTCATATTCAAGTGAAAAACCTAAAATTCTGAAATCTCTCATTGTCCACTATGGTCCCAAACCCAATCCAGAGCTTAATTGCTTTAAATTTGAGAAACTACCAAGAAAACTTTTTAGAAAAAAAGAAGCAAGAAGAAAAGAAGAAAAGAAGAAAAGAAAAGATATACCAAAAATCAAGATAACTACTGGATAAAAATATTTTTTTTAAATGCATACCTCAACTTTCTTGGGTGATTCAAGTATCTCCACCGAGGCTATAGACAACTGGTTTGTAGTGGAGAAATATTTGACGGGGACCAGAGGTAACTATGTCGAGACTATGGATGGCCAACTGGCAGCAGAGCTATGCCCAGGATAACCTTGCATGAGATACTAAATCGATTTCACGTATGTAGATTGCATATGAATTATTTAGTTTACATTTAGGGTTGAAAGGTGAGGTAATTAACCAGAGAAGACACATATGAGATACTTGGGCTTAGACTTGCACCATCTTCATCTCTTGCTTGTCCATAATTGTTCTTTTATGTGTCATCCTAAATGATAGTAGCCTTGAATGTCAAAGTCAGGCACAAATTCTAAAGTTGTAGAATGCCTCAAGTCATTTTTCCTAAAAAGTCACCATTTGTTATGCTCTGCATACTCACCCCCTCCATTTTATACCTATAAATGTGGGTCCTTCCCTTTTTGTTTCGTCTTTCCTCCTATTTTTGTTTCTTTTCTTTGTTTCTTATCTTGTTACTTCAGAGTTTAGAAGTCCCGAAAGCTCGGAGTGTGATTTTGTTTTTCCTTTTTTGTGCACTCCAGAACCCCAGGATCGTGATGTGACTTTGTTTGCCTTGTTTCCTTTTTTTTTCAGCTTTGTAGTTTCAGGTTCTCGAAACCCCAAAGTGCTTTCATTTTCTTCTTCTTGAACTTTGGGATTCCAAAATATCAAAAATCCAAAGTTCCCCCTTTTTGCTTCCTTTTTGGACCTCCAAGTCTTGGAATCCTAGAGCTTTGGTCTCCTCTATCTTGTTTTGTTTCTTTTTGTTCATGGCTTCAGAGTCTCGGGTTCCCAAGATCTCGAGCCCCTTTGTTGGTTTGCTTGTATGAGCCCCAAGACTCTAAAATTTTGGAATCCTGAGTTCTCTTTGTTGCTTTCCTTTTGTTATCTCTTCAGAGTCTTGGGACTCCATTGTCCTGATGTTAGTTGTCTTTCCATCTCAGAACTCCGGGATTCTAGAACTTCGAAGTGCATCGTCTCTCGATTTGCATGATCATCGAGGGTATAAATACTCTTCCTAAGCCCATTTTGTACATTTGTGTGTCTGGTCATTCTAGAGCTCCTTTTCTTCTAGTGATTCGACAATTATTCATGGAATGATTTGTGTCTTCCCCTCCTGCCTTGTGTTTTCACTTGGGTTTTCCCTTTTGGTTCTTTGTTTTGGTTTTTCATCATTTTTTCAGTTTTAGTGTAGGGTTTCATGTTTTCCCTAATAAGTTAATTTTTGACAAAATAGGCCCCTCCTCTCTTCGGTTCCTTGCCCCTCCGGGGTCTCGGGTTCTTGAGATCTTGAATTTTCTTTTGGATGTCACCTCTGGAACTCTAGGTTCCTAGGATTCTAGAGTGTATCTTGATCTACCCTTGTGACACTTCACAACCCCAGATTTCTGGGATCTCAAAGTGCCCTCTGAGTTATCCCTTTCCGGCCTCTGAAACTCTGGGTTCCCGAAACTCTAAATCCTAGCCCTAAATGACTGTAGCTTCCCCCTTTTTGCACTTCGGTTACTAGTGTGATGCTAAAAATGTGGTATATAAGAAAGG
This sequence comes from Cryptomeria japonica, assembly GCF_030272615.1. Taxonomy (NCBI): domain Eukaryota; kingdom Viridiplantae; phylum Streptophyta; class Pinopsida; order Cupressales; family Cupressaceae; genus Cryptomeria; species Cryptomeria japonica. The sequence continues at coordinate 271,973,313 of NC_081414.1, forward strand.
AATGCACATATAATGAGACAATAAAAACATAATGGAAAGCTTAATTGAAAACTAAATTAAAGATGCAAACCATAAGCTTTCCTTGAAATGTCCCATTTTCCTCTATTCTAGAGGACCTTGAAGGTGTTGGATTGATTGGCTCTCAGTGGAGCAATGACCTCCAAAGTGGCAACTCAAGAGTTGAGTAGCTACTTGATCATAATTGATTATGAAAATAATATGAAATGCATGATCTAAGAAACTAGATTAACATGCTCTGATTAATCCAAAAGTCTAATTACCAGATAATTGAAATGCAAATTGCCTATAGTAATGATGCAAAAAATATGAATGTAAGGGTTCCTTATTGCTCCAACATGGGGGATATTTATAGGAATTCCAAGGCCAAAGATGAGGTGGCAGGAATCAATGGTCCAGATCTGATTTGAAGATATCAAGGGCCAAGATTGAGGAAGTTGGAGAAGAGGTTTGAGGAAGGGACACTTGTCATCTTTGTGGTGACAAGTGTCAAGAAGACTTGCTCATGAGAGGGCAAGTGTCCAAGGGAGGAGACATGTGGCAAAAGTGCCATGTGTCTCAAGGGGAGAATATCCACACCATAGGAGGTTAGGATAAGGAGGTTAGAATGTGCAAGATAGGATAGGGTTAGTTAAACCCAGGGTTAGGTAGAATGAGTTAGGTTAGGGGATGGTTAGGTTAGGTGGTTAGAAGTTAGGAGTCATTTGCTCATTTAAATTTATAAATTCAAATAATTTGGAAATTGATAATTAATCTCAACAAACTTGAGTTTGTTAATCTTAATTAGGGATTAGAAGAATTGATCAAAATGAGGGGAATTAATTAATTTAGAATTAATTAATCAAAGGGGGATATGAAATGAACTATATAAATAAATCATGTAGATTTATTTACTAGTAGATAAATAGAGAAATTAATCAAATTGCTTGTGAATTCAATTAATTGGGAAGGGGGATTAATCAAATAACTGTTTATTTAATTAACTATCTTCAGACCATTTTTAGGTGTATACAACTGCTGCTTCTCACTTTGGAACCCTAGGATCCCATGATCCAAAAGTAAGTTTGGTTTGAAGTTTCTGTGACTCCGGAACCTTGGAATCCTGAGATCCTGAAGTCACACTTAAAGTTTTTAAAGAGGTTCTCATGACTCCTGAACCTCAAAAATCCGAGATTGTGAACTCATGTTGCATTTTTACTAAAGGTTTCTTTTGAACCTAGAACCCCAAAACCTCCGGATTTTGGAGTTCATTGAGATTTTGAGAAGAATTTCTAAAGCACTAATTATACATTTTATTTTGGCAGCTTAAAGAGCTCTTATGGAAGCAGTAACAACCCTAAGAAAGAAGACCTAGAGAGAACTCAAGCTTGAAAAGAACCCTGTCACTATGAAATATTAGTACCAATTCCAAACACTGGTATCAAAGTCTGAAAATGAGGTACAATAGCTTTCTGATACTTAGATAGGGCATATAGAACTAGAGACAATCAAAAGGGAAGTGTCTAGCCATGACCCTAATGTTGCATATAGAAGAATTAGGCAATTGGGACTTGTAGTAGCCACAATATTTCCCCAAGTAGTCCAGTCTCTAGAGATAATAATTGTCATTTCTCAACACTATGACCAAAATACCAGGAAATTTGTTGATACAAAAGGGAATGTGGTGGTGGAGCTTAACATAAAAAAATTTCCATGAAATTTTCCATCCCTGAATATGATAAGGTCCTACAAACAACTGAAGAGAAGGTTGTCCAAATCTTTAACAGAAATGTTGCAAATAACAGGCATTATATAAATGAGGTATGTGTGAAGGAATCAAGGAAATCAAGCCTCAAAGATACAAAGAATATTCTAAGAGCTGATTTCAATGATGCCCCATGTGACCTCATCATCATGCTCAGCAGGGCCATCGGTAAAGAATATTGCAAACACTATCATTTGTGGATGTACCATTATATCTACACCATCCTCGAGTGAAAAGTATTTTTACTAGGCATTGATCGTATTCAAAAATACCCATAACCAAATGTGTAATGTACGTCAAACCAAAAAGTTCTTCATGGCTTCTTATATGATTTGGGTAGCAACCATGAGTGGAATTTATCAAAGGTTAAACACTAATGGAAGATTGGGAGAAGGACTAGAAGAAAAGAAAGTTTGGGAATTTTATACTCAATTTCCTATTAAGCAGGCTACAAACCATTTTAATAAAATCAATAATACCTTTAAAGATGCAGTTATCTACTGGTTTACAGGATATGTGGGATATTGACTGTCCCCCTATGCATTGAAATTAATCCAAGAATGGGGAACTTGGTTCATCCAGAACCAATGCTCAACTTACATCCACCTGAGCGGATTCATAGGTAACCCCTTCCTTCTCCCTCATTACTGCAGTAACAAAGTTAATCTTTTAGAGTATGCAAGACAAATTGTAGGGCTCCATTCCCTCATGACCTTGAAACACAAGATGGGAGTAACATTCCCAATTGTTCTTGAGCACTATAAATGCCATAATTTGCAGATGGCAAAAATGGCAATTCAGGAGTTACAAGACTTGTGCCTCAAAGAGTTTGACTACGCTCGACCTAGATATGACCCATTAAAAAAACTAAAAGGAATGATGCTAGCAGTGTATGAGGGACACATACCTGCATTGGAAGACTTTTGGGCAGATATGCAGGACAATTTTTAGGCTAGACAAAGAGGATTCTATAGGTTAATAGCATCCCAAATGAGAGAATTTGACCTTGAAGACAATATTCCTAAATATTTCAGGGATGATGGAGAACTCTTGGACCCGATGTACAAAGAAATGTACATGGACCAAAGGCCTCTTTCAGCGATAAGATGGTCAAAAAAAGAAAATATAAAAAATGAAGATGTTTCTAAGCAAGTTGTTGAGAGAAGTCGACAATGGTTAAATATTTGGCTTCGACGAAGTACCACAAAAGAGAAAAATAAAGGCAAGGCCACCGATAACCCACAATCAGAGGCTACCAAAGAATTGTTGGCATTATGTGAACTGATATGTAGGAAGAGAGAACTGGCATATGTGTGACCTAGTATAAATGCCAAAGTGAAGCAGTATATTTGTTCAAGGTGAACCGGCATGTAGTTATGGGAACTGGTACATGGAAGCATTGTATGACTACCGGTTGGTAGGTAGTTTCCACTTTAGGATTTCCGGTTGGAGTACCTCAAGCCTGTGTGACTCAATCGGTGATCTTTGTGTGACGAGTTAGCAGTATAACGGAGAACAGATCATGTTGCCACATAAGCCCTATGCGCGTGAAGGATCTTACATGAAGAAGACTATCCCTATCTACCTTGGGAATGTGCAAAGTTTGTTAAATGGTGATAACCCGTGATGGGTTATCAGCTGCCATGAAATCGGTGGATAATGGATGATGGAGAATGTCTTGAGATCGATTCAAGATTGTTGCATTTAATGCAGTATGATTCAACGGTCAAGATTGAACCATTTGAATTGCTTAATCTAACAAGTTTAGGGTTTAGGGTTTTTGCTACAGACCTATCTGTTTCCTATAAAGTCGATGTTGTGTTTCTTTCTAAAGTTGTTGGCAAAAGTTGTATGTGTGTATCCAAGGGAAGTGATACATGATTCTTGCCAGACCAAAAGAGAGAAGAGATACCTACCAAGTGAATGTGAAAAAGGTGAAGAGGAGCCAAAATGGATCTGCATTAGCATTGAGTGTTGTATCAGATCATTGTAATTCCTATTGATCTTTAACCACTTCAACAGTTGTGAAATCCCTTAACAGGGTAGCCTTAACTGACTTGATGCAAATCCTTTAACAAGGTAACTTGAAGTTATTGAGTTCTGGGAAGCTATAGAGCTTTGGAGATCCTTTATTTATTAAGTTCTTGAAATCCTCTAACAAGGTAACCCTAACCGGGTTTAACCCTTAACCGAGTATTATAGCCATCCCTTAACCGGGTGATCCCTAACAGGATCGGTTCCTAGCAGAACCTATTGTAATGTCTTTAACCAGACAAGGCTCCTAACAAAGCAGACTTCTAAAGAGTTCAAAAAGTAGCTTGTGGGTATTCATCCCCACCGTGGTTTTTCCCAGTTGGGTTTCCACGTGAAAAATATGTGTGTCATGTGTGATGCTTTTATCTTGTGATGCTTTGTTATTACCTGTTAAGCATATGATGGTTCTGTGTTTTATGCCCATCTATAAAACATATTGAACTAACTATTGTGAAGATCTGATGATAGTTTACCTGTTCATGCATGAGGGTGTAATGGTACTATAGTATTGAGCTAAGAGGAAATCTAAGTGAGTAACTGGTTTATGATTGTTTTAGTTGTTCTAGGTCTTACCGGTTGCACTCTGTTTCAACCAGTGTCACTGCTTGCCAGTCATTTGGAGTATTTGTTGTCAAACCGGTTTTGGACAGTATTTTTTCTGTACTGATTCACCCCCCCTCTCAGTACCGGTTTGGTACTATTCATTCATCATTGAGTTATCAAGAATATGTGAGGAGGATGAGATCTAAATCAATGAAAAATACTTTGGTGGACCAAGAAGCCCCCATGCCTGCCATTGCAAAAGAAGAATTGATGAAACAATTGGATGCAAAAATGGAGTCTCAAATCCTAAAAATAGTAACTAAGCATGGCATAACCACTGGATTACTTGTTGTGCCCCAAGCATTAATGAAACCTATTGTACCTGCTATTGGCATTCTTTTTGGAGAAGGTACTATTGGCAATTAACACTCATCCGGTAAGGGTTAATGGCATTTTGGGTTGTCATTGATGGAAACTCATCTCCAAGTGTAAATAATCTAATGGGATTTATTACTTTATTTTGTTTGGGTTAACCGACATTCACTTTGCTTCACAACCGGCTAAGTCTTGAACCCCATAACTGATCCCGGTAACGTGTATTTGGAACCCGATAATGGATAGGAACTGGCTAGGAGATCTTATGGCACCTATTATTTTTCATGGAATTTATGGTAATGTGTGAAGGCTGACATGATAATTGGGATTATGTTTGAAATTCATTATGATCTGCCAGCCAATAGGTTTATATTTTTCATTGAAGCCGATATGGTGGTTAGAAGGATATTTAAGGAGATCCTTTTAGCAATACATAATATAAGTTTATGAGATGTGAATTTTGATTGCAAACTATTGAAGGATTATTGGTATGCATTTTGGTCAGTGATTATAAGCTTTTCTATGTAGTTTCATGTGCACAACTTAACTGGTAGTAGAACAAGGCATCAACAAGCTAGTAGACAGTGAAGGTTATCAGAGAATGAACTAGAACTTATCCAGCATGGTTAGATGCATATTATGAGTTTATTTTTGTAGTACTGTGTAATTCAGTGAGCTCTAGGTGGTTGGCCTGATTGCATGTATGATCCCCTTCATTTAATATTTGTATACCTTGATCAAGTATATAGATATTGTGGGTATCAGCCCCACCATGGTTTTTCCCTTTGCAGGGTTTTCCACGTATAAATATTGGTGTTATGGTGTTGCCTCTTTATGTGTTGTTTGGTGTATGCACTTTAATTTTATTTATGGTTAATTGGTTAGTAAGAAATAAGTTGAGAAATATCTTTGCCAGTAGAACACTTATTCACCACCCCCCCCCCCCCCTCTCAGTGTTCTTGGATTCCAACAATTGGTATCAAAGCTTGGTTCCTCAGAAGAAGTCTAACCACTTGAGGAAGATCTGAAATTTGGAATCAATGGAAATTGGTCTGCAGTAGCAACTTCGACTTGCTCTTGAGGATATTGATAATGAGTAGATAGAGAATAGTAAACTGAAAAATGAACTAAATAAAGCTAGAGAACACATAATTTCTTTGCAAGGAAAGATTTGAATTATTAAAGCTAAGAGAAGGGAACTCTGTGATCAATTGCAAAATCAAAACAATGATGAGGAAGATGCTATGAAGGATCAATGTCACAAACTCACTCAGGAAAATACTATCTTGAAGAATGAGATGAAAACCCTGACCATGAGGATGTGCAATGATATTGAGAACATAAAGAAAAATGAAGAAAATCTAGCTCAAGCATTGAAGGATAGATCTGGTGAATGCAACAGACTAACACATGAGAATGAATTGTTGAAACTTTAGTTGACTCAGTCCCGAAAAAATGAGCAAGAACTTGAAAGATAGATTATAATCATGAGAGATGACTTGGTCATTGCAAATGAGTACAAGGAAAAGTTCAAGGATATCTCTGCTAAACTTGATGAACTACTAAATAATCAAAGAGATGCTAATGACAAGAGAGGTATTGGTTATGAAGAAGGAGAAAGCTTTGGTACTACACAACAAGATCAATCATCTAGACAACAGAATCATTCCAATAGTTAGAACCATAGATGACTAGTAAGGCAACCTAATGCTCACAAATTCAATGGTACATGCTTTGTTTGCAATAAATATGGTGATATGGCTAGTCAGCGTAGAAAAAGGAATAATCAAAGCAATACATCATTCACCGGTCTTGAAAATGTAAGATGTCATGCATGTAGAAAATTTGGACATATGGCTAACCAATGCAGATCAAAAGGAAATCAAGGAAATCCAGGGTTCAACAAAACAATTCAGAAGAACAATATTGTTTGTTATGCATGCAACAAGGTTGGACATATTGCTAAATATTGTAGAAGTAAGAACCCATCAGCAACTAATGGAAATGTGGATGAGAAGGGAAAGGAAAAAGTGGAAGGCATCAGAAAACAACATGAGAAAAGATGGGTAAGAAGATTGGATACACCATAGGTAGATCAACCGGTAGAGTCATTAGGTCCTACACTGATAGCAAACACAACTGGTAACTAAGGCACTCTGCCTTTGGGGTAGGCAAATCATTGAAGATCATGTGAATACCCTGGATTGGATCTGTAGGCAGAGAATTTCGATTGCAGATAGGTACTCAAGAAATTTTAAGAGTTTACTGGAACCTACTCGTAGACTATGTGTCTCAGTAATACTTCTCGACAACATTTATGACAGTGAAAACTTAGGCTTAACGATGATAAAAGGGGAAAAGTTAAGTTATTTTCTTCACACAATGATCGAGTGATTCAGATCCCAAGGCAATTTGTGCAAGCACTTTATCTTCAAAAGTGATTTCATCTCCCAATAGTGTTTTGAGGTATTTTTTTCATTTGCAAAAACCCTAGTTTTGGTATCTAGTTATCATGGCTTCTTCATCGAACATCGACACTCCTTTGGTGATGAAAATCAGGAACCGCCCCCATCCTATTTTCAAGAAGCATCCTTTCAAGTCACTTTTGGATGAACCTTTGGGAGCATTTTCGAGCATTTGCTATGGTATTCTTCACACCAAAGATATTAGGGAATAAATTCACTGCAATATTGAGGAGCTCGGAGGATATGAGTTGTCCTGCATTTTTATAGAAAAACTAATCACCGACAACCAGCTGAAACTGAAATTTGCTCACTTGTAGAGGAATGGTTTCACGTAGTTCATGGATTTTCCCACTGTTGATGAGGTGGAATGGGTCCGATACATTTTGAGATACATTCATGGAGAGTTTATCTAGTTAGACCAGCCATACAAGATTATAGAGGAAGTGATCAAGAATGTCACGTGTTTAGACAAGGTTGGAGGTGTACCCGACCCTAGGTACAAGCTTTCTAACACTAAACTCAACAAACTCACTGACGCTACTTTTGATGGACGATCTATGAGGGTTGATGATGTGAGGATTATTGATATCAATTTTTTCGTGATGATTATTGGTTACAATGTCTACCAGTCTAACCGACTGAACTCTATCTCCGGCAATAATATTTTGGTTTCTCATCAAATGGTTAAGGAGGATGCACACTACAATATTTACAGTATTATGTTGAAAGAACTCATGACAAACTTCTAGAAAATCAAGCAAAACAAGAAAAAAACTTTCCAGTATGGCTCTTTTGTTATCTGTCTAGTATTTTACTTTTTGGGAACAATACCCAGTTTTGGAAACATTCAATGGGATTTTGACTACCCAGTAGAAACTCAAATAGGTCAAATTTTGGATAGACAAGGAGATATGCTAAGTAAGGATAATTTATGGGTATTTTTCAAGACTTTCCAAGAAGAAATGAAAAACAGATCTAGAACTCCTAAATCAATAGTAGAAAAGTATAAGGATACTATATGTTTTATGATCAATAAAGATGAATGCATGATGGAAGTTGTACAACCCAAAATTATATGGATAATTCCTATGGGTTATGAGGTGGATGAAGCCACACTGGATGCCTATGAACAACACTTACTGCAGGCACTAGTAGATGAAAAAGAAAAAAAATTGGCACAACCCAAGAAAAAGGGGCTTAAGGTTCATCAAGAATAAGTTGCACCTGCAATTAGAAAGAAAATGACTAAAGTTGCAGCGAAATCTCTTATTGGTGAAAGTCATGATAGGGAAGAAGTTGAACAAAAAGTTAAAATTCTTGAAGCCCAGAGGAAAGAAGTAATGAAGAAGAAAAGGAAAGAGGAAAGGGAAGCCTAGAAGGTAGCTCAGGCCACTCCCAATGTGGTCCTAGTACAAACAAAAACTTCTAAGAAACTAGAAGCATCATCCACTGAGCCTGCTAGTCCTAAACCCACTAAGCCTACAATGTAAAAGCAGAAGGCTACCCGACAATACATAACTATTTCTTCTGAAGAAATAGTATCAAATGAGGGTATAAAGGAAATTCCTAAGAAGAAAGGAGTAGTGAGGGAGAAGCAGGAGGAAAACAAGAAAGAACCTATTAAGGAGACTCCCTGGAAGCCCAAAATAACAATTTTACATAAGTGCAAACCCAAGTCAAATGAGCTACTCAAACCGGAAGCCAAGAGGAGAACCAGTAAGAAGCAATTGGACACTCGAGGTCTAACTGATTAAATTATTAATGATGGGAACTTAGATAAAATTGATTTAATCTTTGATGGATTTGAGGAGAAGGACAAAAAGAAAATTGAGGAAGCAATTCTTTAATATCTTGATTCTTTTAGTAGGGCATTGATTGAACTTGAGAAAATTTTGCCTACGGAGTTTTATGATAGGTTAGAGGCCAGAAAATTACATGCTCAGAATTTGAATCGGAAGATAAAAGAGACAAAATTGGATAATCTTTGTCCCATAATAACCCCTCCAGAGATGGTTGGTCTGATTAATAAAATCGGCTCATCGGAATTCAATCCTAAGCACAAAATAAATAACCTAATGTTGGAAAGGTTTGAGGAGATTCAGAAAGAAATTGTAGATATTTGGGTAAGGATTCTTTTGAGTTTTGGTTATGAATTGAGTCCCAGTTTTGTACAGGATCAGATATTCAATTGCTAACTCAACAACCAGCAGAACAACCGACTACCACTGTGCCGGTTAGTGAGTCAAATTTTATAATAGAGGATTTACCGGCAGATAATGTACATAATGTAGAAGACATAGAGGTACATATAGATAAGGAAACAGATAATAAGGGTATAGAGGATGTTCAGGATCCAGATAGGGCACCAAGTAGTGAAGCCACCAGTGCACAAGAGATAAAGGATTCTAAAGTTACCTCTCCGACAGACAATGGTAAGGAAATTATGGCAGATATCTCTTATGTCTCAGCAATTGACACTTCAACTATAGCCAAAGGGAACTTGTCACAACTTTCTATCAGTTTTGACAAACCCTATCACAAGATATCACCGACTGAGAAAATTTTGGCAGTAGCAACACTTCAAGCACAGGCAACCCAGGAGTTGGCTCAGGTTGAGTCAAAAGATAGGGAATTAATCAAGCACATTTTCAAAGTTTTGAACCAGTTGGTACCAAAATTCCAAGCACAAGAGAGCACAAGCTCATCTGGTAAACTAGAGGAAATTAATAATTTTATTCCTAAGCACTATGATTCTTTATTGAAAACTTCATTGACAAAGGTTAAAGAAAAATTTGTTGAGGCCTGGAAGCAGACATTTTTGTAGATGATTGAGTTTGACAAGGGTAAACTCCAAACTTGCTTGAAATCCATTGATGCAACATTGGCGGAGGGAGGTAATGTATATAAGACATGTCTAGATTTTGATAAGCTCACAACATCCATAGACAAGCAAATGTTAGATTGTAGGAACAATTTAATTTCGATTTCTAATTCTTACAACCCGACGGTCAATCTTACAAGTTCTTTGGATGGTCCAATTTTGGTAGTTATGGATCAAATTTTCAAATTGGAGAAGGATAGGTACAACATAATAATGAGAGAAAATGAGCTCCGGAATCTCATTGGTCCCTGAATGGATAATTTATTGTTTCATAAGACTGAATGTATTTCTAACATGGAGAAGGAGGATCCCACTACATTAGAGGAAATTGAATATTATGTCACTCTTGAATGGATTCATCTCCATTCTTGACTCCCTTAAGCAAGGTTGGGATACCTACTTTTCATTTTTAAAGTCTATGTATGCAGACATTTTGAAACATGTATAGAACTGACCTATGTTTATAACTGTACATAATTCTTTGTGGGCACCCCGCTTTATCATTGATGCCAAAGGGGGAGAGGAATAAAGTAAAAAATGTATATAGTTCTCAGGAAGAGAATTAGACACATATAGCATATTCATGTACAAGTCAGGAGGTCAAGCAGATTCTAAGGCAGATTGACACTCATCCAGTAAGGGTTAATGGAATTTTGGGTTGTCATTGATGGTAACTCATCTCCAGGTGTAAATATTCTATTGAAATTCATTACTTTGTTTTGTTTGTTTTAACCAACATTCACTTTGCTTCACAACCGGCAAAGTCCTGATATTAGTAACTGATCCCAGTAACGTGTATTTAGAACCCTGTAATGGATAGGACCCGACTAGGAGATCTTATGGCCCCAATTATTTATTTCATTGAATTTATGGTAATGTGTGAAGGCCAACATGATTATTGAGATTGTGTTTGAAATTTAATATGATCCGGCAGTCGACGTGTTTATACTTTTCATTAAAGCCAACATAGTGGGAGTTAGAAGGATATTTAAGGAGATCCTTTCAGCGATAGATAATATAAGTTTATGAGATGCAAATTTTGATTGTGAACTATTCAAGGATTATCGGTATGCATTTTGGTCAGTGATTAGAAGCTTTTGTGTGCAGTTTCACATGCACAACTTAACTGGTAGCAGAACAGAGAAAAATAGAGCATCAGCAAACCAATACATAGTGAAGGTTATCAGAGCATGAACCAAAACTTATCCAACATGGTTAGATACATATTATGAGTTCATTTTGTTTGTAATCATCTTGGAGTATTGTGTAAGTCAGTGAGACTTCTGTTTGAGCACTGAGCTCTAGGCAGTTGGCCTGATTGCATGTGCAATCCCCTTCATGTAATATTTGTATACCTTGATCAAGTATATAGATATTGTGGGTATTAGCCCCACCATGATTTTTCCGTTTCCAAGGTTTTCCATGTATAAATATTGGTGTTATGGTGTTGCCTCTTTATGTGTTATTTGGTGTATGCACTTTAGTTTTATTTACTGTTAACCGGTTAATAAGCGATAATTTCAAAACTAACTTTACCGATAAACCACTGATTCACCCCCCCTCTTAGTGTTCTTGGATTCCAATAGGTACATCAAAAGCACAAGATGTTGAGCAACCTACTCCTTCCTTTCAAGTCCTTGCAACAACCACTAAGTCAACTCATGAAAGGGTGACTATTCATAACATTAAGTTGGATTTTGATGAAAACAATGAGCCCGTTTCAACAATGTCTCGGAGGAAGAAGGAAAATACAATACAAAGACAGGCTACCTCCCAACAAGATTTAGGGGAAGCAGTGTTAACAAAAGCACCCACAATTCCTCATGATGAGTAGCCCACTCAACCTCCTACTAATGAGCCTAAAGAAAAAATGGTTGAGGTGACCCGAACGCAAGTGTATGAGGTAAAAGTGGAGATCATGGAGTTCGACGAGCAAGATGACCGCTTATTACTTACCCCTCAGGATCAAGAGCAACTCCTCAAGTAGTTGGAGGAAGGCCAACATAAGCAACAAGATTAAGAAAATAAAGAAGCCTTTTAACAAGAAGTAGGTGAAAAGTTAGAGGAGTTTGTGATTTAGATCATACAACAAACTCAACCAACTAGGGAGATCTTTCTCCCAACTCACCTATTCAAATAGGTGTCAACCCTTCACTAACTCAAAAACTCCCTCACAAAGATATTGAATACTCATAAGGTTTCAATACCGCAAAGGTACACCCTTGCTCACCAATGCTCATCCAACCATTGACATACATCCAAATAGGAAAAACCAACATTTCTAAATCCCAATCCCAACTCTCCAACATCTAAACACCACCAACACCCTTTGTAGCCAGTCACTCAAAACCATCCCCCTATTAGGACTTCCAATCTCCTCTAATACCCAACTCACAACATGTAATAGATGCCCACAAAAAAATGTACTCCTTAACACTCCTACAAGGACTTCCCAACATTCACCATCCTTTTACAATTATCTAGGACAGTCACATTACGTGCAGGGACAGTCATGAATTCATGACTCGCCTTCCCTTCTTGATGCCTTCAAACACTAGTCAATATGTAGGAGGAATTATCTATTCTCTTCCCCTTCCTCAAACTCAACAATAACTCACATTTCAACCTTGCAACTTTCAATGAATCTACTCATTGTCAAACTGTGACTGTCAATGTTCTTTCACTGGGACAATCATAAACCCTCATAGTTTGGTTGGTTCTTCTGATCACCAATCACTTGGACCATATTTGTGACACTCTCACAACCTCTTTCGGGTCTCCACCAATCCTCCCAATCCCTCCTCGCACTAGATTTCCTTCAAAACATCAACAACTTGTTGTCAGTCATAGTCTGAGACACAAATTCAGACTTAGTGTCCTCCCTAGCATGTGCAAATATTTTCATGGGACCCTGAAAAAAATTTACAAACAAAATACATGTTGTCAAGGGTCATTCCACATTTTGGCATGGATTCATAAAACTGGAAGTGACCCCAAATACATTGATTACTATCATGGGTTACCCTAGACTAGGGTTTTGACAGTTTTTACTAAAATTAATATAACTTTTTTAAATCGGAATGAAATTTAATGATACAAAAAGGAAAATGCAGAGGACTCACTCATCTATGATCTAGAATTGATTTGCAACTCCAATGAATAGATGATTCACTCCTCTATCATCTCCTTATTCCCAAACATCTATAACTAACTTTTGAACTTGTTTTACCAAACTAACACCTAATCACCCATATGAATGCAAAAAGTTGCTTTGTCAACTTTCGAAAACATTGGCAATTTTTTCTAAAATTGACCTAGACTTAACCTAAGACCATCATGAATCAAAACTAATATAAGTAGGTTCAAATAGGTCTATAAGACCTTTACACATCATTGAACTTATTCAAAGATGACCTTTATAATTAGGTTCAAAAATGATGTTAATGACCTTTATTACATCAAAGATGGTCTTCTAAGACCTTAGTCATGGCAAGAACTCCAAAATCTTAACCTATTACCAAATTGGCATCATGGTGGCCATCTTGTGTTAGGTGCTCCTACACCAGTTTGGTAAACAACAACAACAAGACTTCAATTGAGTATTGTAAGAAGACATTGCTCAACAAATTCCCCAACCTCCACCACGACATGAAGAGCCTACAGGATAGCAACATGAGGAGTCTGCACAATAACAACATGTGCAACATTAGGATGTAGACAAATATCAACAATAAGAAGTAAAGGAGCAAGAGCAACAATCAAAGATCAATCTAGTAACTGCTTAGGTAACCACTTAAGGTGATAGTATTCCATAATGGATTAACTTTATCTTCCAAAAGAAGAAGAATGTTGTATTACCAAGTATTACTCTATAGGAAGCAGTCACCAAGTCACCAATAAGGGCCAAGATGTTGAACACAAGATGCCACTGAGAGGGGGAGAGAATCAGTGGTTTCCAAACTTTTCCCTTTTATATCCTTATTTATAGACCTCTTTATGCATTCATCTACCTTATGACCATAATCTTTGCAAGAGAAGCAGTAACCAATAAAGAATGGCATATGACTTACAAAAAATTTTTGCCATGCATGAGGAGATCTTACCGGTTTAGTATCTCCATTTCTGCTTCTCTGGGGATGGATCCTGGGATGTTCACTTTCTACAGTTCTTCCATCTGATCCCTTCTTTTCCCACACTTTATTTATCTTGTGGGCAATAGAATTTCTTTGTCTTTTATCAATAGGAGGTCTTCTATGTTGTCTTCTCACATTCTTACTTTCAGTGATGCTGCCTTCTCCTATCTTTCCTTTTCCTTTTGGATCAGCATTGATCCTCCTTCTTGTAGCACCAATCTTCATTCTTAGCTTCATGTCTTCACTGATTGTGGTTAGATCAACCTTCTTCCTGGGAGTATTATGGACAGTGAAGGTCTGTCCCTTGTTATCTCCATTTGAGAAGACAAACAAAATATCCTTATGGGGGACATTCTTGCTAGTGGAGCATTCACAAACACCACTTCTTTTAATCCTCTGGTATCCTTGGAATGTTTTTTCTTCTTCAACATTTTGTCCAAGGCATCACTGTTGTCATCAAACTAGATTCTTACCTTGAGCCCATCCTGACATTTCTCAAAGTCTTTTCAGAGATTCTCCATATCTCCTTCTAGCTATTGATATTCTTTGTCCTTGGCCTCCAGCTCTGATGTTAGATCTTTACACTTGCACTCCTTGGTGTCTTCTTATTGAGTCTTCAATTCTGAGATACATTTCTCAGATTCTTCAAGGCATTTGATTAACCGGCTTTGTTTCACAACCATAAAATTCTTGAACAACTTGTATTCATTGCTCACTCTACTAAGTTCTTAGAGTGCACTTACAAGTTCTCCTTCAAGATCAACTTCTGCTCCTTCTTCTTTACTATCATTGCCAAACACATCTTGTCGGTAGGAATGATCTACATGATCATTCTCAAATGTGTGCCTCTCATCTTCTGATTCTTGAGCCATGAAGAGGTGGGTTCCTTTGTCATCATTTCTATTGCTGCTCACTTATCTATCTTCATCTGTAGACTCATGTGTTACATTCTCCTTGTTTCCACAAACTGGTTCTGCAGTGCTAGGCTCATTTCCATAGAGCTTCTTTAATCTGTCCCATAATCTCTTTGCCAATTTGCATCTATCCACTTGTGAGGAAACATCATCTAAGAGCCCATAGAGTATAGCCTTCATTGCTACACCATTACACCGATATCTTCTTTCTTCTTTTGAATGGGTGGGAGGACTCACTTTACTAGGGCAACCATTTACTACTGACATCCATACATCAAACCCAAAAGAGGATAGATAGACTTCCATCCTATGATTATATTTGAACCATCAAAAACTGGAGTAGGGGTTGACACTAAAAAACCATTATGTTCAAATACCAGAATCTACCCAGGCTAGAGAAAGCTTATCAATCGGGGAACCTAGGCTTTGATACCAATTTTTGAACACAAGATGCCACTGAGAGGGGGGGTTTATCAGTGATTTCCAAACTTTTCCCTTTTCTATCCTATGTGTGTATACTTGTTAACAGATCTAACATAAAGAAAACATACCGATAAGATGGGAGGATGACACAAATGCAACCACACATAAAAGAGACATCACATAACACCAGATGTATGAGGAAAAACCAAGATGGGAAAAACCTCAGTGAGAAATGTTGTTGGAGTCTACTGCTCAAATCCAGCCTCATAATGAAACAATTGGTTCCAACATTTAGAGCACCAACCCAAGGAGTACCACTCTTGTTTTAGGGCACCAACCCCTGATTTTAGGGCACCAACCTCTGTACTAAGCTCTAACTCAGTGATTAAATTAACATATTTCAAATACAAAAGTAATCTCCTTGTTACAAACAAACTTTGTAACTCTCATGCTTGTATCTCCACCGGTTCACCTCTATATAGATCTTTGTCAGTTCTCTACTCACCTTCACACTACTGCAACCTTACTGGTTCAGCCTTCTGCTTCTTCTCTGCTCTACCTCTTCTTTGTCAATTTTCTATTCTGTCATATGCACTGCTGCTTTCCACCACCGGTACTCTGATCTCTGATCTCTAATGGTTTTCTCCTTATTGGTCAAACTCTACTCGGATCTAACCTTGTCAGATCTTCACCGTCACTCCCACAACACAGCTACACTTTCTCTACCTTTTTGATGGTTCTAGCACCCCCGATTCACACCTCTACAACTCACTTTTTAGTTTACTAATTACTCTGATCTTGTCGGCTAAGCCACTACTAAACCCTCTCACTATTTGTCCCTCCAACACTCAGTCTTTATGATCCTAGATGAAATCTTTGATTGGTTGTCTCTCTATTGCTCTTTCACTCTCCATCCTTCATCATTCGACCTACGACATCATCAATCATCTTCACTCATGAGTTGACATATTTATTCTTGAGTTTTCCTACCATGATCGACATTCAAACTTTTAGCGCACTAGGTTTTATTCATCAACCCCGAGGCAAACCAAATCCAATTAGATCTCCTTCCAGAGGTCAACCACCTACAATGGATCAATCAGACTCTGCCAATCCTGCTGCATTCAGGACACTCGGCCTCGATCATAAGTCACCAAATTGGATCTTTGTCCTTTGATTAGTCTCAAGCCGTACCCATCTACACTCGACCCATGAAACACACTATCGACTTTAATGTTGACCAGTCACCACCTACCTCACCAAAAACACTTCACCAACCACAACATGCATGACACCTGTCTCCTACATGTCATCTTTGTCAGCATCCACCTCTCCTAAGTCTTTTATCTTGGTCTAGACAAGATCACTGACCAACCACACAACTGGGTTTATCTGTCGGTTCACAAACCCTACCGGTTATACCCTAACCGGTCTGTCTTCAAACTAGCACTTTGCTTCTCTTCCGGTGGAACACCTAAGCCAATCACTTCATATGCCAAACCACAACATAGTCAAGTTCATCAAACAAGAGCCCTTCACTTGTCACTTTTTCTTGCTCACCATTGGACATGCTTACCAATAACCACCTTGATGACACCATGTCATCAACCTTGAATAATCTCCATTTGTCTGCATCTATGGCAACACTTTTCTCCATCTTCAATCCAGTTGCACTCTCTATCTACAACTGCTCAACTTTGCCTTCTTTATGAATAGACCGGTTCTCCTATCAACTAGTTTGTCAAAGTGACAAACCTATCATTCCTTCTCTATACCGGTAACTCATCATGTTTGCCCTTGCTAATCTAGTGTACATCTTTGATTACATGCACCTAAGGAAACTTAGTGTTTCACCAGTTCATCTAGTGTGGGCCTTCAATCTCCCGCCTTTAACTCTTGGAAACCTATCCTAGAGATGTAATGCATTCCAAGCATGTTAGGGGATAAGCTCCACTTACTGGTGAGAATGGATACTTGTCATCTCATTCAGCTTCTGGCATTGCTCCTATTAGCCATTTAAAGGAATTGATTATGTGTTGCATTTATATTTTTTCATTGATGTCAACACTAGCTATTTTGGTTGCTTTACAAATATCCTTCTGGTCCTGGTAGGTTGTTTGGTTTCTGGTTGAATTAGATCATGATGATCCGATATACTCTGGTATGCTTTGGCTTTTGGAATTGGCTTAGATGTACTATTCATGCTACTCATATTCATGTTTAGTCAGTTGGTTTTGATTTGGTTATCAGATGCTATCTTATATGCTCATAAGCTTGGTTTGTTGATTCGGTGAGGGTTTCACTGACAAATATTTGATGGAGATCTTTGATGTTATGCATAAGTGGTGTTGGTGCAGCTTCTAGTAGAGATTTAGGATGCTGGTGGTGATCATGTTTGAGACTTGGCTGATTGGGATCATTGCTTTAGCGTGTCTGGACCTATATTGGGTCCAGGTCTATCTAGGTTTTAGACTGGCTTAATCTAACATGTTGTTTGGTCTTCTCGATGTGTTTTCGAGATGTCTTATGGGTTGGATATTATTTATTTGGTCTTAGGCCGACATGTTTTGTAATTATATAATTTCTTTATTGTCTGGTGGCCGACTTTATTGTTTATGGTCGAGGGTTTGTATATATATGATGTAAGATCTCATTGTAGATCATGATGTATGGGATATATGGGAATGGTATGCGAGCAAATAATTTAATAATCATTCATGTAGAGGATTTGGTCAATCATTGGTTTTCGAGTTGGGTTTATGTAAGAGGATTATGTCCTCCAGTATTGAGGTTAACTGAAACTGTATTCAGGCATAGGAGATGATACCATTGCAGTTCATTCTTCCTTTCGGATTGTAGTCTGGATTTTTATGTAGTCAGTAAGACTCCTTATTGTAATGAGTAGTACAATCTAGGCTGTTGGCCTTCCTGCAAGTGCAAGCCCCTCAATTTGTAATCACATACTTACTACAAAAGTATTATCTAACTGTGGGTAGGCTTCCTACCATGATTTTTCCCTTTACCGGGTTTTCCACATACAAATCTTGGTGTCATATGGATGGTATTTATTCTCTAATTGTTGCTTGTGCTTAATTGATACATCTACTATTTTGGTAATCTGGTGACAACTAATTCAGCCCTCCTCTTAGTTGTCTTCCGGTTATGTGAACTATCTAACAACACCAATAAGGCTTCCTTGTTTTTGAGCATATACATTTTCAATCAGGCACATGTGATCCGGTTTAGCACACTCACTGTGAGTCTTCTCATCATCTGGTGACTGCATCTTTATCCAGTGGGAGTCCTATTGTTCCACAACCAAACATCCAATAGCATATAGGTTGGCACATCTACATAAGCTCACCCTGCTTGCACACTCGTCGATTGGAAACAATGCACTACCAACATACCACTTACCGGTTGTGATACCATACCGGTATCCTGTCCATGTCTTCAACACAAGTCAACACTAACTTGTGTACTGGTGACTCCAATGGTCATTTTGTTGGATGTCACCCTCTTCCTTATGAGTGACTTGCCATGCTAGTTGACATCAATGCCACCATTTTTGATATGCATCAATGACAACACTTCTCATCAGTCTCCCATACCATTTACCATCCTATACTGATTGACATCAATGACAACACAATGCCAACACAGGAAGGCTAAAACCCTCCAAAACCTCTCAAGAAGTGACTTTGAGGATGTTATAGTCAGTGTAGTTGTTCCAATACAGGGTACATAAGGAGTAGAATAGACTTCCCCAACTTACCAAATCTCCCAGGTGAATCTTAGTAAGCAAACCAAATGGGGAGAGATAGCCTCCTTAGATGTAGCTATCGCCTCTATTAAGACAACGATAGAAAAAGAGCATAAATCCAAGAATGAGGTTAAGGCTTAGTTGCAGCAATATAGACAACTTCTTATCAAGATGATAAAACCACTAGATTCAAGATTAGGTGACACTCTACCTTCTATCTCAACACTTCCACAAGAAGAATTAAAGTCATTGTACACAATGAGGAAGGTGGCAGCTACTATTAAAACTTGGGTGGGAGATAAGCTAAGAATGGTAAGGATGTTCTTACACGAGACTTTGGAAATATATGAGGATGTTCATCTCCTCAAAACATGCATCATCTTTCACTCTATGCAGTGGGATACTCTATTTTTGGGGTTTGCCAAACAAATCAAGGTGTTGAAAAGGATTAAAGATCTAGATGAAGATATAATCAAGAAAGAAGATTTCTTGGGAGGTGAAGAACTCTCTATTTTGAAAGCTTCCATTGATGCTTTCGAGTTCAAGAAGGAAGTGGTGGATCAATGTAGAACCAAGGTGTTAAAGGGGGATCCTCCTTTCTTCAACCTACTTGAGGAATATCAGCAATATGTTGTATGGATATTAGGGAAGCATGGATTATAAGTCCTCCAGATAGGCTCATTGAAACATGAAGAAGTAATCAAGCAATGGGAAGCCTATGTATCAAAAAACTTCTCTCCTACTGTTGAGTTTGATACTAGTGTTATGGAAAGGTATATGTGTTGGAAATTTGGAGGAATTGATTATGTGTTGCATTGATGTTTTGTCATTGATGGCAACACCGGTTGTTTTGGTTGTTTACCAGTTTCCGGTTGGTTCCGGTAGAGTGGTTGTTTATGTTATTGATCTGGTAGGATCCGGTATGCTTTGGATCATGGAATTGGTTTGGATCTGTCATTCATGCTATTCAAATGTGTATCACGATTAGTTGGTTCAGGATTTGATGACTTGTTCTAGTAAGCCTTTTGGTCACCGGTAAGGGTTTATCAGTAGAGCTTTGTTGAAGATATTTTGATGCACATGATAAGTAGTGTTGGTGCTACTTCTTGATGGCTTTCAGGATGCTGTTGGTTATCATGTTTGTGTTCTAGTTCATCGGTAGTGTTTGATTTGGTTTATGGTGACCTATTTTGGGTCTGGTGTTATCTAGGTTATGGACCGGTTTCTATAACGTGTTGGAGGATGTTCCTAATGCGTTACCGATGAGATTTAATGATTGGTTTACATTGTTTTCAGCCTAAGATGACTTGTTTGATCATTGGATTGTGGGTTTATGTTGTGAACTTATTGTATTATATTTTTGGTGGCCGACGTAATTGTTTAGGTCCTGGGTTGGTATAAATATGATGTAAGATTTCTATGTATGATATATAGGTCAAGGTTATAGGTTTATCGATGTGTAAATAATGTAATCATATGCAGAAGGTTTGGTCGTTCATAGGTGATTGAATTGGGTTTGTAAGAGATGTTTAAGGCCTTCGGTATTGAGCTTAACTGGAACTGTACTCACGCATAGGAGATGTTGTACTTGCAAGTTCACTCTTCTTTCTAGATTGTAGTTTGATGTTTTTGTAGTTAGTGAGGATCCTTTTTGTGATGAGCAGTGCACTCTAGGATGTTGGCCTTCCTGCATGTGCAGGCCCCTCATATTATAATCACATACTTACTACAGAAGTATTATTTGACTGTGGGTAGGCTTCCCACCATGGTTTTTCCCTTTACTAGGCTTTCCACATACAATCTTGTTGTCATGTGTTTTGGGTGGATGGTAATTGTTCTGTGATTTATGCATATGTTTAATTGCTTTATCAGTTATTTTGGTATTTGGTTTATGCATTCTGGTTTTGAATTTATGTGTTCTAGTAATAAGGATTTAAATGCTTAAAGTTCTGTAATCTGGTGACAACTGATTCACCCCCCCCCTCTCAGTTGTCCTCTGGTTATTTGGGCTATCTAACAATTGGTATCAAAGCTTGGTCCTCTCTGTAGAATCTTAACTGCTTGAGGAAGATCCTATGGCATCTAGTAGTTCAAGTTCATCTAGTTCATCTGTTGTTGTTTTCCGAAGGAAAATTCCTAGGCTTGATGGAACAAATTATAGGGTATGGAAGATTCGGATGGAGACTCATCTAAGATGTCTTGGAAATGAGATTTGGGAGATCACTGAAAATGGTGTTACATCATTTAATCTAGCATCTGGCAATCCTCCTTCAGTAGGTCTAGATAAAGAGCTTGAGAATGATTGTAGAGATAGAGAAGCCCTTTTGTGTGCACTTTCTGATCAGCAAATAATGGGGCTAATTGACAAATCAACTACAAAGAATATATGGGACAAAATGGAGACTCTGAATGAAGGTGACCCTAATGTTAAAATTGTTAAACTTGATTTTTACCGGGTAAGGTATGAGATCCTAAAGATGGAAGAAGATGAAAGGATTACTACTTTTATGGAGAGAGTTAATGAGATTCTTTTGGGAATTCAATGTTGTGGTGGATATCTGAGCAAAGATGAAATAGTTTCTAAAGTACTGAGAGCTTTGCCACCAGCTTATAAGATGAAGGCTATTGCAATTAATGAGTTTAGAACTATGGCAAACACCTCTGTTAAAAGGGATACCTTGGTTGGAAAATTATCTGCTTTTGAGCTTGAGGAATTTGGACCTTCTGGAGCTATGAAATCTGAACCTGCTTTTCATGCATCTACATTATCTACAGACAAAAGTGATTGGAAAGCTTTATATGTGAAGGAACTAGAGGATATGAAGAAAGAGATGAAGAATTTGAGCAACTTGAAGTCTTATGTGCTAGAAGAGTACCTAAAGGACCGGCAGGAAGTAAGTATGAAGGAAAAGCACCTTTTAAATGCTTTGCATGTAATAAGATAGGTCATTTTGCATCTAGATGTCTTGAAAGGAATTCAAAATTTGAAGAAAGAGATAGAAGATCTTTTAAGCCTAACCATGATTATCAGAACAAGCATAAGTATAGGAGAAACAAACAGAAATCATGCTACTATGCGGATGAGGAAGGTGTGACTGATTCTGATGATGAACCGACACAAGATTTAGCTAGTGGATCCGGCAATGGAAAGGAATGGGTATTTTTGGCTATCAAGGAAGATGATCCGGTACCTGAAGAAAAGGCCCTTGCTGCTAAAATTGAGGACAAGGATGAATGGATAATTTATTGTGGATGTTCACATCATATGAATGGAGATAAAAGGAATTTCTTATCTATGTAAGAATTTGATGGTGGTTTGGTTAGATTTGGAGATGACAAAGCATGTATGATCAAGGGAAATGGAACAATATCATTGGATGGTAAGCATAATACTGATAATGTTTATTATGTTGAAGGTTCAAGGCATAATCTTTTGAGTATAGGACAGTTGGTGGATAAGGGATTTCAGTTACAATTCAAGGATGGAAAATGCAAGATTATCAACAGATCTAGATTGGAAATTGAAACCAGTACACAAACTAAAGGTTATATTTTTTATTTGAACTCCGGTGAGAAGACAAGTTTGATTGCACACATTGATGAGAGTTGGCTATGGTATAAGAGGTTGTGTCATGTGAATTTTGATTGCATTGTGAAGATCAATTCTACTAAAGTAGTTAGAGTTATACCTAAGATTGTAAAACCCTATGATCCGGTATGTAAGGAATGTCAAATGGGAAGGCAAGTCAGAATTTATTTTAAGAGTATACAAGACAAATCTAATGGTGTTCTTGATCTTATTCATACTGATTTGCGTGGTCCTGCTAGAATCAAAAGTTTCCAGGGTGATAGATATTTCATGCTAATCATTGATGATTATTCTAGAATGATGTGGGTTACTTTTCTAAGGGAGAAGTCTAAAGCATTTGTAAAGTTTTAAATATTTAAATCTAAAGTTGAGACTGAGATAGGTTTGAAGATTAAATGTTTTAGGTCAGATCAGGGTGGAGAATTCACATCTATTGAATTTAACAACTATTATGAGAAGAATGGGATAAGGAGACAGTTGTCTACACCCCAGACACCTCAACAAAATGGAGTTGTGGAAAGGAAGAACAAAACTATCTTGGATGCAGCTAGAACCATGATGATGAAAGCTAATCTACCTCATATCTACTGGAGAGAAGCTGTAAGCATGATGATATACACATTCAACAGAGTTCATATCAAAGGAGATACCGATAAGACACCTTACGAGTTATGGTTTGGTCATACAATAACAATTAAGTATTTTAGAATCTTTGGTAGTAAATGCTATATCAAAAGAGATGATTCCATTGGAAAGTTTGATTCTAGATGTAATGAAGGAATATTTCTTGGTTATTCTAATGAAATCAAAGCATATAGATGCTATAACAAAAGATTGCAAATAATTATGGAGAGCACAAATGTCAAAGTGGACGAGCAGAATAGAATCAAATTAGAACTTATGAGAGAGAATTGGCAGTGGAAATGATCATAATTGAACCGATAGCACCTATACCAAAACAAAACGTTGAACTAGTTACTTCACCAGTATTAGAAAATTCAACAGTAACTGAAGATCAGGACAAAGGAACAAAAAATCAAAAGACTCCTAGGTATGTAAGGTTGAATCATTCTGAAGATCAGATCATTGGAGACAAAAGCAAATGAGTGATGACAAGAAGAAGGTTGACAATTGATGAGATATGTTTTATTTCTCACATTGAACTGACATCAGTAATTGAAGCTTATAAAGATGAATATTGGATGAAAGCTATGGAAGAAGAATTGGATCATACAAAAAAGAATAACACATGGACTTTAGTTCCTTGGCCTAAAAATAAAAATGTTATTGGAACTAAATGGGTTTTTAGGAATAAATTGAATGAGGATGGACAAGTTGTGAGGAATAAAGGTAGATTGGTTTGTAAAGGATATTCGTAGGAGGAAGGAATTGATTATGGTGAAACCTTTACACCAGTAGCTAGGATTGAAGTTGTGAGATTACTTTTGGCTTATGTTGCTCATAAGAATTGCAAGGTTTATCAAATGGATGTTAATTATGCATTTCCGAATGGAGATCTTGAAGAGGAATTTTATATTGAGAAACCTGATGGATTTTCACTTTCAGATGACAAAAACATGGTTTGCAGGTTAAAGAAAGCTTTATATGGATTGAAACAAGCCCCTAGAGCATGGTATGCAAGGCTAGATAAATATCTTTTGAAACTTGATTTTACTAAAGGTAATGCTGACCGTAATTAATATTATACGATCACTAATGATGACATATTAATTTTTGAGGTTTTTGTTGATGATATCATTTTTGGAGGTGAAGATAAGTTGTGCATGGAATTCTCTAACAATATGAAGAATTAATTTGAGATGTCTATGATTGGGGAGATGAGATTTTTCATAGGTTTACAGATTACTCAAACTAATAAAGGTATTTTCATCTGTCAAACTAAGTATGCTAGAGAGTTGTTGAAGAAATTTGGTATGAAAAATTGTAAACCAATTAGTACCCCTATGGTTACAAGTGAGAAATTGACAAAGAATGATGCATCTACATTGGTAAATCCTACTAGGTACAAGTCTATGATTGGTGGTTTGTTATATCTGACTCAGACTAGACCAGATATAATAAATGCAATTTGTATTATATCAAGATATCAGAGTGATCCTAGAGAAAATCATGAGAATGTGGTGAAAAGGATTTTTCAGGTATTTATAGGGAACAACTAAGCATGGTTTGTGGTATCCTAAAAATCATGACTTTACATTATGTGCATATACAGATGCAGATTGGGCTGGAGATGTTGATGACCGAAAGAGCACATCTGGTGGAGCTTTCTTTCTTGGAAAGAAACTTGTTTCATGGATCAGAAAGAAGCAGCTATGCACTTCTTTATCTACTGTTGAAGTTGAGTATGTTGCTACTGCTAAAAATTGTACACAAGTTATATGGATGAAGAAAATGTTGAAGGATTACAAAGGTGGATTGTAATGAACCGATAGTTATTCACTATGATAACTCTACTGCTATTGATATATCAAAGAATCTAGTATTTCATTCTAAGACAAAGCACATATCTATCATGTATAAATTTCTGAAGAAGAAGGTGGAACGAAATAAATTCAGACTGGTTTATGTGAACACTAAAGAGAAAATTGCAAACATTTTCACTAAACCTTTGCGTAAAGAATCATTTGAGTACTTTAGAGATAGATTGGGGGTTTCTACCCCTCTGGTAGAGACATGAGTGATGCTGATTGGCATCAGTCTGGTATACATTATCAGAGTAATTATTCATTCTGGATTGATGTGGTGGTGCTACTACCCAGGGGGAGTAGTCAGCTGTAAGATTCAGAGAATTTATGATTTTTCTTTGATGTTTATGTCAGATTTTTGGAATTGATGTCAAAGAGGGGAGATATATGTGAAAATTAGAGCTTAATAGAATATCAGTCAAAAGAGAGTTTGGTTTTGAACTTCATTTCTATATCATTTTATGGGAGATTCTTGGTTGTCTTCTATTGGGGGAGACTTCTTTGGAATTTCTTAGCACTTGGATGTTTTTTACATCTAGTGTTTCCATCAATACCAAAGGGGCAGATTGTTGGTGATTTGGAGGAATTGATTATGTGTTGCATTGATGTTTCGTCATTGATGGCAACACTAGTTGTTTTGGTTGTTTACCAGTTTCCAGTTGGTTCCGGTAGAGTGGTTGTTTATGTTATTGATCCGGTAGGATCCGGTATTCTTTGGTTCGTGGAATTGGTTTGGATATGCCATTCATGCTATTCAGATGTGTATCACGATCACTTGGATCAGGATTTGATAACTCGGGAGCTATCATTTGTTCTACTAAGCCTTTTGGTCACCGGTAAGGGTTTTACCGGTAGAGCTTTGTTGAAGATATTTTGATGCATGTGATAAGTGGTGTTGGTGTGGCTTCTAAATGGATTTAAGGATGTTGTTGGTTATCATGTCTGTGTCGAGTTCATTGATGGTGTTGGATTTAGCTTATGGCAACCTATTTTGGGTCCAGTGTTATCTAGGTTATGGATCAATTTCTGTAACGTGTTGGAGGATGTTCCTGATGCATTACTAACGAGCTTTAATGATTGGTTTACATTGTTTTCAGCCTAAAATGACTTGGTTGATCATTCGATTGTGGGTTTATGTTGTGAACTTATTGTATTATCTTTTTGGTGGCCGATCTAATCATTTAGGTCTCGAGTTGGTATAAATATGATGTGATATCTCTATGTATGATATATAGGTCAAGGTTATAGGTTTATCTATGTGCAAATAATGTTGTAATCATATACAGAAGGTTTGGTCGATCATAGGTGATCGAATTAGGTTTGTAAGAGTGGTTTAAGGCCTCTGGTATTAATCTTAACCGAAACTATACTCAGGCATAGAAGATGCTATACTTGCAGTTCACTCTTCTTTTTGGATTGTAGTCTAATGTTTTTGTAGTCAGTGAGGCTCCTTTTTGTGATGAGAAGTGCGCTCTAGGTTGTTGGCCTTCATGCATGTGCAGGCCCCTCATATTGTAATCACATACTTACCGCAAAAGTATTATCTGACTGTGGGTAGGCTTCTCACCGTGGTTTTTCCCTTTATCGGGTTTTCCACGTACAAATCTTGTTGTCATGTGTTTTGGATGGATGGTAACTATTCTGTGATTTATGTCTATGTTTAATTGCTTTATCAATTATTCTAGTATTTGGTTTATGCAATCTGGTATTGAGTTTATGTGTTCCGGTAATAAGGATTTAAATGCTTAAAGTTCTGTCATCTGGTGACAACTAATTCACCCCCCCCCCTCTCATTTGTCCTTTGGTTATTTGAGATGTCTAATAATATGTACCTTGTTCAGTCCTACCAAGAAACACAAATGGTGTACAAGTTGGTTGATAAGACAGAGGAGGTAAGGGAGACTCTAAGTGTTTCCAAGTTTCAAATTGAGTATGTTCTTTATCCATCATCATCCTCAATAGACTGCTCTATTGGGAACTATCGTAGCTACGAGGAGAACAAGCAGTAAATGGGTGGCTAACTTTGAGTACACTCCTAGTTGCCATGAAGAGGAAGGTGTGACATTGGTGCAAGAAGCAATTTTAAAAGAGACCCAGAGTACACTTGTCATGCATGCACATCACTACCAAGAAAGCACAACATATGTGGGAGATGCAAACACCATCACACTTGAAGAAGTCTTGTTGCCCTCTTGTGTTTTGTAAAAGTTAACAGAGGTCCAAAAGAAGTGACTTGCATGTCAACTGTAACCTATACCATTTTGTAATTGAGTCATAGGCTATAGTCACTCCAGGATTATAGGGGTCAAGACACTATAAGTGTAATAAATCAAGTCATTTTGAGGGTCCAAAATTTGAAGATTGGAGGTAATGGTTAGGATTTTATATACAATATTTTCATTTCTTGTTTTAAATTTCAATCATTTTTTAACTTTCTTAGTATCAGTGCTCTCTGGTAGCTATTATTTCCTTAATTCATGAATGCAAGCTACTTCATGAATTGCATGTTTCATGATCTTTATTAATTGAAGTTGGTATTTCCTTGATCTGATATCTTCTTTCATTCCGGATAGCATAGTTGTTCTAAGTAATGTGGGTTTCATGATTATGATATGCAAAGTTGATAGTTATTTCTTTTTGTATGTAAGATTGTAGACCTTGCATGTGGATAGAAAGTATCACTTGTTGATATCTAGTTTGTTATTGATAATATCTATTCATTTGAAGTATTACTTTCAAATTTAACAATCCTGCATGGTTATGTTTGTTCCTTCTATACACCCTATCTCTTTTATATTTTTGCTTCTAAGTGAATCCACATAAGTTCCTTCTGCAACCAGCATACCACCTTGATCAAATAGGTCACATAAGCCCTGAACTATTCCTGCATAGTTGTGACCGAATGAACATGACCTTGTAGAGTGGGGATTTCATGGTCTTTACTCTTATTAGGAGAATCTCTAATTCGTGAAGCTTGCATGTTAGGTGAGTATGAAAGACCCATAAACACCCCCTTATTCTCCTAGAGCCTATCTTAATCATCAAAACATTTTTAGAGAAGATGATGTTATGCATTTCATTCTTGATCTATCTCCTAACATAATATTAAGTAAAGATGAGGCCTTAGATGCTAAGGATATTTCTTCCCAACCCATTAAAGAGGATATACATGATGATAGAAAGGAAAAACTCCCTACACAAGATATTCCTTCTTCATCTATTTTTCCCTTTGCTCCTTCTAGATACACTTATACAACAAATTTTAAAGAGATTCATTATAATGTTCCTCGTCAATTAAGAAAATTTTAGAGGAGTGGCTATAACATAATATCAAAACAAGGTTTTAGAGGTCAAGGACTTGGGAAATTTGAACAAGGAATTAGAGTCCCTATAAACCCTCCTACACAAGCTACTATCGAAGGTCTGGGACATTATCATGATTCCTCTATGGATGATCTCCTTAGAATTCAAAATTTTAAGGAATACCTTGCAAGACATAAGACTTATCATCCATCTAAGGGTTCTTCTTCTTCAAACACTAATTTTTTCTTACATCATCAAACCCATGATCACGATACCAATGATTGTCCCAATTTTCAAAATAGAATGCAAGGACTCATTCATAAGGGCATAGTTAAAATCATATATTACAATAAATCTTCTTGTAACAACCCGTGTCCTAAATCTCAAGAGACAATACCTAATCCTATTGATGACCAAGGTAAATCAGCCACTAGAATATTTTGGTGATTGAATTATGATAAGCATGTTGTCTTTCCTTTTATTAAAATCAATAACAATTATAAGCATACAAAAGGTTATGAACATTTTCTTTTTCATTGTAGTTATTCTCATTCTCTTGGAAAGTGTAAATAATTTAAAACATTTGTTCAAGAATAATATGATAGGGCTCATATAGCTCTCACAACTGATATTGCACTCTTCCTTGGTGAAGAGGTAGTGCCTTAGCACTCCATTCACCATTCATGTTTCTCCTCACACTATGAAACAAGTAGTTAACTTAATTGGAGGCCCTTTGTTATAAGAGGTGATGTTATTTCAATTAAAAAAACTTTGAGGCAGCAACACAATTCATTCATGTCTCTCTCATCTTATCTATTCTCTCTATCTAAAATTTTCACTATTCTCTCTAGGAATTGCATTTTTCATACGTTCATATCCTTTCTTTAGAGCTGCATTTTATATATATTAATGTCTTTTATTGTATTGAATATTCCTTCATGTGAGTATATTGTGCATTTTCTTATGTCTAATCTCTCCTTAGATTTTGTGTAATTCTTCTCATTATCCTTATGCTTGGGGGGGAAAGGGTCTCTCTCTCTTATCCTTTCTAAGGATCCTCTTTTCCAATGTTGATTGGTGTTTGCTTATGATTTGATGTCATTTCCTTGACTAAAGTTGTTTGCTCAAGGATTATCTCTTATGCAAGAGGTGTATGTCCTTGGATACAACCTCTTTTTCACTTGGAAAAATATATTGATTATAAACTTACCCCTCACATTGGCTCAAAAGTGTGTCATCCTTCATCAAGAATCCCTTTCACCTAGTAATAGGGGGAAGGTATGCATTCTTGTTCTCCTTCCCTTTTTTTGCTAGAAGATGCTATGTTTGTTCAAGAGATTCCTCTTAGAGGTAGATATCTTTTGAGCGAAGATCTCTTCTCCTCCAAGGATCCTATTTACACTTCTTGCAAGATATCTCTTTTTCAACTATCTTATCCTTCCTTATAAGAGTATCTACTCTTTAGCTTGGATTTGCAAACATTGTTTCCTAAAGGATATCTCCTTGGTGTTGAAGGTGGGTATCCTTGTTTCTAGATTCCTTAAGACATCAACATAGGGCTATGTTCACATCTTAAGGGGGGGCATACATATCGCCCCCTTCGTACTATATTGTACTATATTTTTGCATGTCTCAAACATTGTGTTCATTCTCAAAACTAGAGAAAATAAACTCTTACATGAGATGCTTCGGGATCAAAACCAAAAGTAGCATTGATATATGTCTTAGATGGGGTGCATATCCTCGAAACCAAAGCAAATAAACTCTTACATGGGATTTACTCAAATCCAAACATATATTTTTCTTAAACGGGGTTACACATTCTCAAAACTAGAGTAAACAAACTCTGATACGAGATATTCCCGAAACCAAACTTCCCCTTGGAATTCACATTTTCATTACATGTCTTAAATAGGTTGAAGCATGCTCAAAAATAAAGAAAACAAACTCCTATACGAGATTCTATACACTTGAAACAAGATATCACTTGCACGCACACACGAGGTTGAGTGGGACTAGCAAAACACAACTAGACTATTCCTACTCTCGTACCCAACATGGATCACCCATAAAAAATATCTACAATGTGCATCCATGTCTTCTCTCATTCTTCTCATGGATCACCTAGAAAAACACATCTAGAATGTGTATCCATGCTTCTTTCTTTCCTCTCATGAGTTCATAGCTTTTCTATTTGTAGTTCATGGATGATGTGTGCTATTTCTCTTTTATGTGATTCCTTGTGCTCTTGAGATGATATTTTTCAAGAATGATATTAGTGGTTGAGACATTTTGATATCGAGGTCTCTTCAGCTAGTTGACTTGAGGTCTTGTTTTTGGTTTTTAGTATTTTGTGTGTGTCTTTTTCCTTTTTATCTTCATTTGTCTTTCTTTACCTTTTTTTAGTTTTTGTCTTGTTTTGTGTGCCCTTGCATGCATTTGAGTGAGTTAAGATCCTAAGATTGGGGGCTTGGCTCCTTGAAATTAGTGATGTCTTATAGTCCTTATGATTGTGCTCCTAATTCCTCATCTCTTTCATCTCTTTCATCTACTTTACCGTGAGTATTTTCATAGGCTCATACTCCCATTAAAGTGGGGGCTAAATGTAGCATCACAAATTATCATCTGACCAATTTACACCTCATGTTTGTGCCCCTACTTTAGTGTTTCTCCTTCTCATCTCCTATCCGGGTCCATTTTGTGCCTTAACTCCAATTTTGGTGCCATGTACACCTCCAAATTGATTTCTTAAACTGTTGTCCTTATCCTGGGGCTAAACCATGGTCCTTGATTAAGGAGGACTAGAGCACCCGATGCCCAGGTCCCCCTTAGTTGGGCCCTATCTCTTTGATGGGAAATGAAATTTTTGTCTCTATATGACTATTGGAGGTTAGCCTAATTGGTAAATGACCTAGATACCCCTATATAAAGACATTTTATAAACCTAATTTCATCCTAACTAAGACTCTAAGAAATCAAGCATCCATGCATTCGTGAAGCATTCATCATCAAGAATTTCCAGAGATCTTTAAGGCTGCATATTCTTCATTCAACCTTTGTGGAAAAAAAATACATCATTCATATGCAAGCATGTGTTTGTGATTACAAGTTTGTCATGCCATTTCATACAACATATGTGATTATATTTATGAAGCAAAGCATCATTATCAACAATTGCAGATCTGAGGTATACCTTTCCATTATTTATTTTAGTATTTGTAATATTTCATCCAAGGTTAATTCCTAAACCAAGGTTTGACTTAGACAAACCCATATTCCCAACCACTTTCCCTTCTCTATTGTGCACAGGAATAGGTGTGAAGTTGTGATTCTCGAGATTGGCATTATTCATAAAGACGAATAGGTTCCACTTTAGATGACTAAAAGTTTGGAGGACCAGAGCAACGGGCATTCTGGTCCCAAAAAATTAAGACAACCTTTTGGGAATAGATCCGAACACTCACATATTACTCAAATCCAGGTTCTTGGCTCGACTTGATGATTGTAGCTCACTGTTTATGCATATTTTCTCTAATTTTAGCATATTTTCCCTAATTTTAGCATTTCTACAATTCAACTCAAAAGAGGGTATGCAAATCCAAACCTAGTGAATCCAAAAGAATTCTCAGCCTTATCCTTATTGATTTGAGGCTATATCTATTAGGTTCGCCCCTCTTTAATGTAATAGGTCCCTAAGTAAAATATTACTTGTTTTATTACATCATTGGGTGAAACCCGAATATTCTCCACATTACAGTAATATACCTGCCTCTCTTTCTGTGGTGGATATTTTTCCTGAAATGGTTTCTCCATGTAAATCTATTGTTTCATGTGTTATGGTTTTCTTCTTGTTTTGATTCTGCAATCACATTGTTAAGGGTTTATCTTTAGTTTCATATTTTCAATAATATTCATTTAAAGTTAATATTGCAATATTTTTTCACCTTATTTCACAATATTTGGTATTAGAGCTAACGGTTCTATTGAGGGAGGGTCACCTTTCTTTATAAGCGTTAAAGGTTTTTTGCTGCAGTGGGAGCTTTTGTTTTGTGGGTTTTTTGCATATTTGAGAAAGGTTGTATACCATGGCCTCCACTTCTCATCAAGATATTGAGAAGTTCAATGAAAATAGTTACAACATGTAGAAATTGAAAGTTGAGGATCTCTTAAAAGAGGGAGATCAATGGTTGCTAGTTTCAAAAAATAAAAAGGCCAAAGGATTCTTCCTTGATAGATGATGAGTAGAAAAAGTTAGACAATAAGGCACAGGGAACCATTTAGTTGTGTCTCAAAACTTTGTCCCCCTAAATATCCCTATAGAAGACACTACATATAAACTATGGAGTAAAATAGGTGATATCTATCAAACTAAGAGTTTTCCTAACAAGCTTTATCTAAAAAGATGGTTGTATTCTTTGAAAATTAGGGATGGTGATTCTATTGCTGAACATTTGAATGCTTTTAATTTGATTTTAAGTCAACTTGCATCAATAGATGTTAGTATTGAAGATTAAGATAAATGTATTCTTTTACTTTTCTCTTTGTTTGATTCTTGGGAAAATATAATTGTTGTCATAAGTAGTGGTGGTGCAAAGCCTAAGATGGATAGTGTAATTCCCATACTTCCTTCAAAAGTGATGAGGAGAAAGACCATGAATGTTGGCTCCCAAGATGCCTTGAATGTTCAAGGAAAGCCTAAGGAGAAAGGGACTAAAGGGGATAAAAAGAAGGATACATCAAAAGGATGTTCTAAGACCCCCAAAAAGAGAAAAGTGTTGGAATTATAGTAAAAGAGGGCATGAGAAGGAGTGTAGAAACAAGAAAAAGGGTACTAATATTTCCATAGATAAGTCCTCAAATGACGATGATTCTAATGCTTTGTTTATTTCAGCAAATGTTGGCATTCTACACTCTTATGAGAATAGTTGATGTTGTCATTGATGGCAACCAATTGGCAAACTTTTGTCAACCCACCGGTAGTTATCGGCACCGGCAATAGACTTCTGCATATATCGGCAGGCACTTCATCGGCAGTGGCAATAATGCATATCGACACTCAAGACGACATGGAATAAACTTTGTTTATTGTTTTATCTTGTAAAAATATTTTGTACAAGCCGACATGGCATATTGTAAAAGACTCATATATATGTATGAGATCTTATAGGTCATTTTGTAGAGAGAGAGAGAGGATATATGAAAGTGAGAGAATAGATGATATTTTGTATAAGGTGATATAGTTGATAGCGAAGGTTTTGATAATAGACTAAGCTTTGATCTAAAGTAGTACATTGTATTGGATTTTGATAATCCATTTTGTAAGTCAGTGAGACTTCTATTTTGTGATTGAGCAATGAGCTCTAGGCTGCTAGCCTTCTTGCATCTGCAGGCCCCTCATTGTAAGTAAATATTTGTTCATTGGCCAGTGAGTGAATATTGTGGGTCACAAATCCCACTGAGGTTTTTCCCACACCGGGTTTCCTCATTAAATATCTTGTGTTATAGTTTGTTCTCTATGATTTCTCCATTATTCTTATTTATTGCATTAATTCTTATTTACCAGTACACTATTTTTAGATACAAAGTTCTTAATAAGTTTAAATATTTTGCTAACTGGTTAGACATCTTTGGGACTGTCCTCTATTTTCAAAAGCCTAACAACTTGAGGAAGATTCTGACACCGGTACAGATGGAGAACTTAAGAAAACAAATGGAAGGAGCTCTTGTAGATTATGATGCAGAGAAATTGAAGAATATCAAACTTGAAGATGATCTAAGGATTGCACAGGAATTCATTAAAGGACTTCAAGAGAACCTTACTATACAACAAACTAAAAGAAAAGAACTTCATGAGAAGATGCAGAAAGATGATAAGGAAAAAGAAACTCTTAATGAACTTGCAAACAAGTTGAGAGAGGAAAACAGTAATATGAAGAATGAAATGCAAGATATGCCCATGAGGTTATGTAAAGACATTGAAGATAGGAAGAAAGATGAAGAAGACTTGACTAGAAGACTCAATGATGTTGGAAATGAAAATCTAAGACTTAGTCATGAAAATGATATGTTAAAGACAGATCTGATTCACATGCCACATGATAAAACTGAGCTTATGAGACAAAAGGAAATTCTAGAAAATGAGTTGGCTACTGCAAATCAACACAAAGAGAGATTCAAGAAAATTTCAGAGGAGCTTGATGACATGCTGAAAAATCAAAAACCTAATGGAGATACAAATGGACTTGGATTTGAAATTGGAGAAAGTTTCGGTACTGCAAACAATCTAGATCAGAACAAACTGGTAAGACAACCTAATTCTTATAAGTTTAATGGAAAATGTTTCAATTGCAACAAATATGGTCATAGAGAAAACTAGTGTAGATTTAGAAACAATCAGAATATTAATGCACCCATCGGTCAATGTTCCAAATGCAACAAAGTTGGTCATAATTCAAAAAATTGTAGAATGAATGTGAAATGCTATGTTTGTGGAAGATATGAACACTTATCAAATCAATGTAGAACACAAACTGGAATAGGATATGGAAAGGCTATTTAGAGGAATAATGTGACTTGTTATGCTTGTAACAAAATTAGACATATTACCAAATTTTGTACGAGCAAGACTTCACCGACAAACAATAAAGGATCTAGTTTGAAAGGAAAAGAAAAGGTAGATGAGGTAAAGCAAGAATTTTTGAAACAATGGATTAGGAAGAGAGATCAGAATGTTGATGAAACTATCTCTATACTAGTAGAACAGAGTAATCCTCCATCGGCAGGAGATTGTTCATCCAACTGAGAAGTAACCCTTTGGGGGTACTGCAGTAAGTTGAAAATCATGCAGATTACCCTCGGTCGATAGTGAGAAGATAGATTTCTTCTTTACCGGCAGATGTGTTAAGTTTTCACTTAACTGACAAGCATTTAATACGGTTGGTAAGAGAAATGTCATTATAACTCAGCTAATTTCCCTCTTTTTGAACTCACCAAACATTCAAAGTAGCAAAGAGCGCGAAAACAGAGCGAAGACATTCAAGGCGAAGGTGCGAAGTGATTTCTTCAAGCATTCAAAATATTTCCAGGTAGCTAAAGGTATTTTTCAATGGCTTCTTCTTCTACTCCCGAGTTTATTCGGAACCCTACTATTGTGGAAAATATGAAACGCCCTAGGCCCGTATTTAAAATAATTCCCGAAGTAGCTAAGAAAGATAATTCTATAGGGGCATTTTCAAACATTCCTAAAGGTGTAGCTTTTGTTGAAGACCCTAGGATTTATATACATTGCAATATAGAAGAACTAGATTCCGATGAATTGATGAAAATGTATACTAAGGTGATCTGTGACGAAAATGGTGTTGTCAAACCCGAACACAAAATTATAGAAACTCTAGGTTTTGTGGAGATACTGAACATTTCCCAATTTCTGGAATAAGTAGTAAGAATTATTTTGAGTAGAGCACATGGAGAATTTCTATGGTTGGATTCTATCTGCAAAATAACCCGACAAACAATTAGGGCAGTAACTAGTTTACCCTCAACCGACAGTAGACTTGACAAAACAAAGAAGATTCCTAACAACAAAGTGATGACCCTAACCAGAGCAACATCTGACAATAGGTCACTGAGAGTGAATGATATCAAATACATCAATGTGAGATTTGTAAGTATGGTTTTAGGTTACAAGACCACACATGCTAACAGACTAAATTCAGTTTCTAGTCTTTGTATAAACAATGCTTATGAGATGGTCAACACCAATGCAATGATAGATGTGTGTGAGTGGCTAAAAGATGAACTCATTGATAATTTGGAAAATATTAAAGGAGATAAGAAAGGGACATTTTGATTTGGAAATCTTTTGGTATGTTTAATGCTGTATTTCACTAAGGAAATTCCCGGTACAAGATCTAAAGACTTTGGATATGACATACCAGTAGGAAAACAATTACAGGAAGTTTTTACCGGCATGGGAACTGCAAAGGACAACAACATAATTGAATACTTCAAAACCTTCCCAGCTAAAATGAAAACTAGAGAAAGGCTACCACAGAGTGTAGTGGACAAATATGACAAAGAAATCTATTTTTTTATCAAGAGAGACGAGACATGGATGGAAGATGTACTCCCTAGGACTGTCTGGGTAACTAAAATGGGATATGAGGTAGATCTTAACATTTTGGAGACATATGCTAAAACATTACTGGATGCACCGAGAGAGCCATCAACAGGTTTTTGGTAGTGCTGAGACTATTAAAAGTGATGTAAATACATTAAAGCAAAGGAAGAAAAGAGAAAAATTTATTAGAGATGCTTCTAAGCAAGTGAAGCAAATAAAGGAAAATATAATGAACATTAGTGGTATATCGGCCAGTGAACTTGAAAATCTTCAACCGGAGGCACATATTTCACCGGATGACACATCATCTGGAACTGAGAGTGATAAGGTAGCTGAGTTTAAAAGGGTTGAAAGGAGGAAGATAAAACCTTCACTGGTACCCTCTCCTTCACCCAAGAGAACAAGGACTTTAAGGAAGACACAACAGGCAGTCAGGGGACCACCAAAGAAATTAACACCAAAGAAACTGACACCAAAGAAGAAACAACAACCTGTCACCCCTTCTTTGAATGATTTACTAAATGAGATAACTGATGATGGAAATTTGGCCAATGTACACCAACTATATAACACATTTAATGATTCGGACAGGGAAAACATTGAGAACATTATAATTCTACATCTGGACATATAAAAGAAGGTTTTGATTGAAGTTGTGGATGACTTACCAAATGATCTGTATAGGAGATTGGAAGCAAAAAGGATTGCAATGATGGAATTAGATAAGAAACTAAAAGTTGAGAAACTTCTAGCTGTACATCCTGTGAATTCAAAAGAAGAAATTGATGAATTAATCTTTGAGGCTAACCAATCTATTTTTGCCAATGGACACCGACAAGTAAGTTTAATGGTAGGAAGAGTAAAAGAGATTGCAGATGAGACTGCTAATAGACTACAGATGAGACCGGCCAAAGAACACATTTAAAGTGTATCAGAAGGATAAAGACAAGGGCAAAGGTAAAGTTGGTTGTATTCCAAACATCAAGATCACTGACAATTTACCGCCACCTTTGGATACTGCACTGGTACATATAGTTGATCCACCGATTATTAACACTGAAGATGTTACACATGATGACACTAATCCTGAATCTGAGACACTATTCACCATGAATGTGGATACTCAGGAAGTGAATATTGTTTTAGATAACAATAGTACAGAGGTTAAGGAAAAAAATGTTGACAGTGGCAACATGACTGAGAAACTGGTAGAGATTGTTGAGGTTGAGATCCCAACCCAAACAGAGAAACCATTAGAAATAGAGAAACCTACTAAAGGAATAGATGTTGGCACAGGGCCACTAGAGACTGAAATACCAACAAAACTTACTGAGAAACCTACTGAGGTAGAGGTACATACTAAGCAGAGAAACTAACAATAACTACAACATCAAAACAGTCTAAGAAACCCTCACTAGTTGAGATACAAACACAGACTGATCCATCGGAGGTAAACACAAGTAAAATGGTTACAACTGATAGAAGCATAAAGGTGATAAAGGCAATTGGTGAAACATCCAGCACATCAAGTGAATTCAGACCTACAAATGTTACAGAGGTACTCTTGGATTCAATCAAAAAGATAATGGATTGCATTTCTTTAGCCTACAAGGCAATTGATAACACTGTACCTATTCTTAAATTGATTGCACCTAATTGTAACATAGATCATATTAAGGATTCTTTAGGCAAATTGGACACATTGTCCAAATTTATTGTTGACAATGTAATAACGGTTGATAAAGTGAATGATGATACAATAAAGGACAAAGTTGAAAAGGAGAAGAACAAATTCTTTGATGACACAATAAAGAAGTACACTGAACACCTAAATACATTATTACCGGCACTGAACTCTACTATTCTGGAGTACAAAGATCTATTCATGGAAACATGCAAACCTCACCTTCTGACAGAGGACATAGACAAGGAGATCAATAAAACACAAAAGGAAATTGATGACATAGCGGATAACATAATTGGTTCATCTGGTCACATATCAGTTTTTGAGCAAGAAATGGCAGGTTTTGAGGAAAAATTAGAGAAACTCGAGAAAGAAAAGGCAAGGATAAGGTCTAATTCTAGAGAGCTAAAAAATAAACTTGGTCCTAAGTTGGAAAATCTTATTTCTTAAAGAATATAAATATCTAAGACATTACTTCAAGGAGAATGATCACCGAAAGATCACATGCATCATCTCACTGGCACGATCCAACAGACTGAGGCAACCTTGAATGACAGTAAAAGGTTTATGCAAAGTCTAAATTTGGTTTTGGCAGATATCTTTCAGATTGTAACCAACCGGTTACAGACCTTGAGGTGAATTTTTGAACTCATTTGACTATTTTTGACAACCTTTGTCATTGATGTCAAAGGGGGAGTAGTGGAGAGAAAAATACTTCTTCAGAGGAGATCATTTGCTCAGGGGGAGCACATCTTTTTGGAAACTTTTTCGACATCAGTTTTTGGAGTAGTTTTTGGATTTTTCTCATGAGTGTTGCCATCAATGCCAAAGGGGGAGATTGTTGGCATTCTACACTCTTATGAGACTAGTTGATGTTGTCATTGATGGCAACCAACTGGCAAACTTCTATCAACCCACCGGCAATTACTGGCACCGGCAATAGACTTCTACATACACCAGCAGGCACTTCACCAGTAGTGGCAATAATGCATACCGACACTCAAGACGACATGGAATAAACTTTGTTTATTGTTTTATATTGTAAAAATCTTTTGTACAAGCCGACATGGCATATTGTAAAAGACTCATATATTGTTAGGCCCAATATGGAAAGCTGATGTACTGAGAGGGGAGGGGTGAATCAATACTTCAAATCCTTTCTTCAATAATAACTTTACTGATATGCATAAACCAAAAACTGTTGTAACATAACATAAAGCTAAAATAAATAGATAACAATCATACATGATTCACTCCATAACACATATATTTTGGTTACGCAGAAACTCTTGGTTAGAGAGAAAAACTACGGTGGGGATGACACCCACAACTTCACTACTGCAATAATAAAGGGTGCTCGGTTAGAGCTACATGTTTAGCTATTTCTGATAGCTTACCTTGTTAGGAGTATCAAGATCGTTAGATCTACCTTGCTAAAGGATTTTACAACACTTATTCTAAATGTTGCACCTGGTTAAAGGCTTTACAATTTATAGACTTTGTTAGAGTCTTATACCCTGTTAAAGGTTTCTCTTACAACTCAAAATATTATAATAAAATCTTTACAAATATCTGCAACTTCACATCTGAAATGTTATAGCAGATTCTATGTGCTCAAAATGAGATTACCTTGCTTCTAGCATACCTCGGTAACCCATAGAATAACTCGGTAAACCCTTCTGTTTACTCTGTTCCTTGATTGTTCTCTAAAATCCTTCTCGGTGACCTCTGTGTCTCTGTAACAGTCATAACACTAAGTGCTTTCCCATGATTTTGCTTTTCACATATGTCTGTCTTCACACTCATACACACATACCTCTATATCTTTTTCTAATCCCAATCCATGCTGTATAAATAGATCTCTTATGTCGATGATCTGGTTCATTGCTTTGATCTAACAAACATGATTTATCGAATGAATAACTATACAAAATATTTCATTGGATAGATGACCTCAAAATCATACACAATCCTTAATTGCAATTTCCAATGCGATAACGGTTCTTTGTTCCTTGATCTTGTAACACGTTTCCCATGTGTGTCTAGGTTCAATGAATCTGGTAACACATTTCACTCAGTGTATATCAACTCGATGTATCGTTATTGCTGCTCGGTAGACATAGAGTGTTACTCAGTAGATGGATCGGTGTATACTGGGCTCTATGACTACTTTCTTCTATAACCGACTACTTTGTGCTTACTGACTAAATATTTCAGTAGTAGTAACTGACTAGAGTATATAGAATAACTGTGGACAAAAAAAACTAATGGCAACTTAGTAAGTAGTAACAATCTCCCCTTTTGACATTAGTTGAGATGTTTGACAAAACTTCTTTCAAAGTCATAACTCAAAAATCTATATACTTATAAAATTTGACTAAACTGACAGTATATACATTTGTCAATAAACTAGTATATTTAGATATACTCCCCTTATCAATATAATGTACATAACTCTGATTTTGCATGCTCGGTGATCAATGTTCTGTATTAACTACTCGGTTCACTGCTTCCCTGGCAAATTCAACAATGCATTTGAATACTCTGTTTTGTTCGGTATACTCCCCCTGTATACTACACTCCCCCTTTGATACTTTGATACTATACTCCCCCTTTTTGACAAACATCAAAACTTAGTTACCATTCGGTGGAGGCAACTGGTCAAAAATGGATTTGTACTTTGCCCTTGCATCGGTAAGAGCGGCAAAGAGGGCATCCTTGACACTGTCCATGAGTGAATTCTGAGTTGTAATGTCAGCTAATAGTGAAATTAGTCCATCTAAGGTGCTTCCCTCTTGTTGAGTGGATAGGAAGGTAGCCTTGTTGATTTGTTCTTGGACAGAGGACAAGTGTGGAATGAATAAGGTTTGAAGAGTCATAATGTCCATCCTTATTTTGTGCTCTTCATTCCTAAGTTCCAATTGTTGAGCCATGAGATTTTGTAGCTTGGTCTAGAAATTCTAAATAGAGTTTGGCTTAGTGGTCAACTTATTTGAGAGATCGGTGATCTCTTTCTCAATCACTTTTGTTTTATTTTTGATATCTTTAATGAATAAAGAGAATGTATAGAGTTTCTGAAATAAATAATGTGCTTGAGTTGAGGGGACAATTCAGCAATAAATTTGACAAGTTTTACTTTGCCAATAGCAATAGCTTTCTGTACCTCTTCAATCATTTTAGCAGTGAGCTCTTTATCCTTTAACTTGCTCAAATATTTAGATGCGTCTACTCCAGATGTCTCAATTTTAGTTAGGAGTTCATCCAGTTGAATATGGATGGCTGCATCTGTTGTCATTGTAGCTTCAGGTAGCATATCTATTAATAGTGCTTTCACCTTCTGAAGTACTTTGTTTTTCTTTTGAATAGCCATTTGTTTCTCCTGTTCTGCTTTGGCTTTGCATAGTTCACCAAATTCAATGAGTGCTTGCCCTTTTAGTTTAGATATGTCTACATTCAGCAACACTATTGGGTTTTGACAAATCTAATTTGAAGCTATGCTTTTTCATTTTCTTTTCTTTAGATTTCACCGTTTGAACTAATACAATGGCTTGAGAGGCTTGATTACCCTTGGTAGGTTGCTCGGTAGAGGCAACACTTTTGTCAGTTCCTATAGCCTCTGTTTTCTCCTTCAGTGCTTCTGTGCTTGGGTCCTCAGTTGTAATATTTTTAGTGCTAGAAGGGGCTTGAGAGGTCTGTTCCCCAATGGCCTGAGAAGTAGCTTCTCCTTCTATAGACTTATGACCCTCTCTCCCTTGTTGAGTATCTTAAGGGGCCTCAGTTGAAATAGGCTGAGTGACTGGAGGATAGGGCTGAACTTGTTCCAAAACTGACTCACTAGATACCAGTTTGGCATGTGCATTCCCTTCTATCATTTTCTGTTCTTGTCCCTCGGTGTCCATGATATCCTCATCAATTTGTATAGTGTCAGTAGGGTCTTGCTCGGTGATATCAAGATCTTGTTCAATGACATCAACTATTTCAACTTCAACTTGCTCACCATCATTCTTGATTCGAAAAATTTCCTGCCATTTTTTGTTGGTCTCATTCTCTACATCCAAATAAAATCCATTCATCAAATTCAAGGCTCTTTGCTTGACTAGGAAGTTTGAGTGGTAGTTTTTCAGATGTTCACTTATTTCATCAACCGACATGTCTGGAAAGAGATGTACCAAACTTCTTTCTCTCATCTTCTTTTCTGATTCCATGTCATACTTTCACCTGTTATCAATATGCAAATACAATTCTTTTAGAAGAGAATTAGTTACTTCCAATGGGACCAATCAGAATTTCAGAAGAGTGCAGATTACAGCTTCTTCAATTTGTCTCTTTTTTGCATCAGATCTGGAGTCATATTTTACATATCTAAATGATCCAAATCCTCCATATTGCTTCAGATTAGCACAAAAGTTATCAACACTATGTACTCCTTCCTTTTTGTTCTTAACAATCTAAAATTTGCTTGCATCTTCAGATTCGGTGTCACCAGACTCTTTAGTCAAAATGAACCTCCGAGTAGATTTCTTATAAGTTTTTGTTACCTTTGGTGCGGCAACATTTTTGGTTTCTTACTCGGTGACGCTGCAGATGATCTTGTGTTTGGGCGCTTGACTGAAGGAGTCGGTGATACCTTTGATGTATCCTATTTCTTCCTTTTCAAAACTTTCCCTTTAGGTAATTTGGTGCTCAATGTAATAGCTGCCTCTTGGGCTTAAGATTCCTCCTTAGTAATGACTATAGTGCCCTTGACTGGTGTGGAGGAAGAACCTTCACCAAATTTCTCTGTTAATGCCTTGATCATTTTTGTTGCTTTCCTTGTAGCCTTTGGTACTGCAATGCTCATCTTAACTTTCTCTTTCACTTCTTCATATGTACCGTATCTCAGCTCGGTAGCATGCCTTGGTAATGTAAGAAAAGCATCTATCTGTTGTTGTGTGATGTCAAAATCAATCTCATAACACATAGATGGCAAAGATTGAGTTCTCGGTTCCATAGCATTAACATAGCAGTAATCGGTGTCTACTTCAAAGTATATGTCATCCTTGTATTTCTCTACTAACTGGGGTGGAATTCTATACCTGTTATGCATCTTTTCCTGAAACTTGCTAAAGTAATCATCCATAATATCATTAAAGTTATCACCTAGTCGTTTGATGAAGTCATTGATTTGATGGGTGATTGGTCAATGTAGCTCCCAAACTATATTACCGACTGATGGAAAGAATTTCTAAAAATAGAAAAACATGCATACAAACAGTGATCCAAACTTCACCGTGTTAGCCGAGTTGTTCTTCTTCAGCTTCCTTATGGTGTTTAGATTCTCGAACAGGTTTTTCAACAATACTTCACAAAGATCAATTTTCATTCCTTTCTTCACAATTTTATATGCTAAATCGACTGCAGCATGGGGTACATTGTTTTCCCTTGCTAATTGAAAGAAACAATAACCTATGACTCTAATGGAAAACTTCAGCTCTACATCTGTCACATTGTTTAGTTTCAATCCTCTGCAATCAGATTCAACTCCAGTTAGAGTGATCAATTCCTTTTGTGATATCATTTTCTGAGCTCGGGCATGATCAAAGATAGGGTAACCGGTGATCAAATGAATGATTTCGTTGGTGATTTTGAATGGTTGCTCCTCTAACCACATGAAATCATCATGAATTTTGCTCAGAACAAACTTGACCCATTGGGGTTTAAAGACATGAGGACAGGTTAGGGCTTCGGTCAATCCCTTGATTTTAATGTGTTCATACTTACTATCTAATTTCCCATCGGTACACAATTCATCATATGTGTCCTTGATCTCAACATGACCTAGTTCCTCAACATGACATTTAGTAAAGAATTTGACATCCTCAACTAGTAAAACCTTATCCGGAATGAGTGAAAATGCAGTTTTATCATCCGGTTCAGATGCTACTTTGGGAGTTAAAGAGTATTTCAGTGAGGGCTTTTCAATGTTCTCAACAACAACGGGCTTCTGGATCTTAGGTGCCATTGCAGATTTCGGATAAATACTTAACAAAAGATCCTTAGGGTTTGAAAAGTTTTAAACGACAGATGCTTCCCACTTAGAAAATGTAAAACAAATAATCACAACTGATATGATCAGTAAACTAGTTTGACAATGCGTTATGATTGATGTAAATACCTTGAATTTTGCTTTGGAGGAGGTTTGATCGCCTTTGA
Organism: Cryptomeria japonica; assembly: GCF_030272615.1. NCBI lineage: Eukaryota > Viridiplantae > Streptophyta > Pinopsida > Cupressales > Cupressaceae > Cryptomeria > Cryptomeria japonica. Next base: position 272,017,979 of record NC_081414.1, read on the forward strand.
ATCGATTTGCTCTGCTTTCTTGAAAACTTGGTAAGTGTAAAATGACCGCATAAAAGCTTTAAGTACACAATATACCTTATCGGGCTTCATGCAGTTAGGTCAAAAGACATTAAATGCACTCGGTACCACTTCCTTTTTTTTTGCTTTTACCGAGTAGCCAGACTTCCTGTATTTACTGACTAGACAGGCTTCCAAAAGACTTGATAAAATTTCAAATTTCCTAATGCATCTTTAGTTATGCAGATTTTGAATTAAGTACATGATAAAATAGGAACTGTTAATATTTAACCTTGAGAGAATGCAGTCCCTTCATACCTTTACCGATTAATTTGGAATAGGTGCACCTAACTCAGTAGGTAAGGTGCTTTCTTCATTTGACACAATTTCCTTATTTTTCCAAATCATCTGTAATTTGGCTTTTATTTCTTCAGTGTCTCCTCTAGGTTGATCTCTGCAATCTCTAGCCAAGTGTCCAACTTTGTGACAATGAAAGCATGCCATACCAGGATTTCTCCATGATCTTCGATTGTTCATTCCAAACCTTATAAATCTTTTGGCACTTATATGTCCATATCTTCCACAAAATTCACACCATATCCTTGTATTGTAATCCCATGGTACTGCAGAATACTGTCGGTTAGGACCTGTGTGAGTTCGGTAACCTCTAGCATTTGCTCGGTGTGCAGACCACATATAGTTATTTTGCTTAAACCAACACTTCTCGGTACTATGTCCATATCTATTGCAGTTTTTACAAAACCCTTTGAATTTTACCTTTTGATAATTGTTAACAAACTTTGTCCTAGTTGATTAGATGTGTGACCATATTTATTGCAATTGTAACAATAACCATTAGACCTAATGACATTCAATTGCTTACCTTTTCTGATTTGGCACAAGTTGGCAGTATGACCTTGATTTCCACAATAGTTGCAAATAGGTTTCTTTCCTTTGATGTTCTTCTTGTTCCCAGCTTGCTTTGATGATTCTCCTCTCTCGATAGTGTGGATTCCTTTCTTAGTAGAGTCTTTTCCTTTGTAACCAAGTCCTGCATCTTTGTTGGGTCTTCTTGTATTCAGTTGCTCATCCAACATCTTTAATGCTTCATAACTCTTCTTCAGTGTTTCTTTGGATTTCTTTTCTGCTTCAATTTCATCGGTCAATCTTGATAATTCAAGTTTCAATTCTTGATTCTCATTATCCTTCAAATTTGCTTCATGATGTGCATAACCCAATTGATTTGACAAATTACTTTGTATACCAGTCATCCTAGTGATTTCATCATTCTTTTTAGTTACTAATGCTTCAAGCTGTTGTTTTTCTATTTCTAGATCTCTTACTTTATCCTCAGCTATCCTCAATGCATCCAGATTTTCAGTCATCTGTGTGCTGAAATGTTCATGTCCTCTTTTCATTGCTTTTAGCTGATCAGTTAGTGCTTTGTTCTTTTCTTTCAATTCTCCAATCATCTCTTCAGTCTCTTCAGATATACTATTCTTAGATGATGTCTCAATATGTTCCACTAACTCTTGTGAGTCCTACAAATCATCAGATAACCTTCTTCTAACTTTCAATGATTTTTGCATTTGTCTTTGCATGTCTGCAATCACTTGATTAGCATGATCCAGCTCTTCTTGCAAATACACAATTCTCCGAGATTGTTTATAGCCTTCCATTGATAAGATCTTTTTCTTTAGGTTGTTAAACCCTTTTCCAAGATTGAAGCTCTGATACCAATTGTTAGGCCCAATATGGAAAGCTGATGTACTGAGAGGGGAGGCGTGAATCAATACTTCAAATCCTTTCTTCAACAATAACTTTACTGATATGCATAAACCAAAAACTATTGTAACATAACATAAAGCTAAAATAAATAGATAACAATCATACATGATTCACTCCATAACACATATATTTTGGTTACACAAAAACTCCTGGTTAGAGAGAAAAACTACGGTGGGGATGACACCCACAACTTCACTACTGCAATAATAAAGGGTGCTCAGTTAGAGCTACATGTTTAGCTATTTGTGATAGCTTACCTTGTTAGGAGTATCGAGATCATTAGATCTACCTTGCTAAAGGATTTTACAACACTTATTCTAAATGCTGCACCTGGTTAAAGGATTTACAATTTATAGACTTTATTAGAGTCTTTTACCCTATTAAAGGTTTCTCTTACAACTCAAAATATTACAATAAAATCTTTACAAATATCTGCAACTTCACATCTGAAATGTTATAGCATATTCTATGTGCTCAAAATGAGATTACCTTGCTTCTAGCATACCTCGGTAACCCATAGAATAACTCGGTAAACCCTTATGTTTACTCTGTTCCTTGACTGTTCTCTGAAATCCTTCTCGGTGACCTCTGTGTCTCTGTAACAGTCATAACACTAAGTGCTTTCCCATGATTTTTCTTTTCACATATCTCTGTCTTCACACTCATACACACATACCTCTATATCTTTTTCTAATCCCAATCCATGTTGTATAAATAGATCTCTTATGTCAATGATCTGGTTCATTGCTTCAATCTAACAAACATGATTTATCGAATGACTAACTATACAAAATATTTCATTGGATAGATGACCTCAAAATCATACACAATCCTTAATTGCAATTTCCAATGCAATAACGGTTCTTTGTTCCTTGATCTTGTAACACGTTTCCCATGTGTGTCTAGATTCAATGAATCTGGTAACATGTTTCACTCGGTGTATCATTATTGTTGCTCGATAGACATAGAGTGTTACTCGATAAACTGCTCGATGTATACTAGGCTCTGTGACTACTTTCTTCTATAACTGACTACTCTGTGCTTACCGATTGAATATTTCAGTAGTAGTAACTAACTAGAGTATATAGAATGACTTTGGACAAAAAAACTAATGGCAACTTAGTAAGTAGTAACAATATATATGTATGAGATCTTATAGGTCATTTTGTAGAGAGAGAGAGAGGATATATGAAAGTGAGAGAATAAACAATATTTTGTATAAGGTGATATAGTTGATAGCGAAGGTTTTGGTAATAGAGTGAGCTTAAACTGGTACTGAACCTGACATAGTTGATGCTGATCTAAAGTAGTACATTGTATTGGATTTTGATAATCCATTTTGTAAGTTAGTGAGACTTCTATTTTGTGATTGAGCATTGAGCTCTAGGCTGTTAGCCTTCCTGCATGTGTAGGCCCTCATTGTAAGTAATATTTATTCATTGGTCAGTGAGTGAATATTGTGGGTCACAAATCCCACTAAGGTTTTTCCCACACTGGTTTTCCTCGTTAAATATCTTGTGTTGTGTTGTGTTCTCTATGTTGTCTCTGCTATTCTTATTTATTGCATTAATTCTTATTTACTGATACACTGTTTTGAGATACAAAGTTCTTGATAAGTTTAGATATTCTGCTAACTGGTTAGACACTGATTCACACCCTCCTCTCAGTGTCTTTGGAATTGTCATTGATTCTAACAGCTAACTCTATTAGTAATGATGATTGGCTTGTTGATTCAAGTGCCTCCTACTATATGACTCCTAACAAGGAGAGGTTTTTTGAGTATAGCGGATATGATGGAGGAGAAGTTGTAGTGTCCTAAATTTCTCTGTTTGCAATTTTGACCGTATTTGGGGCCCTCACTTTAGTGTTCTCATCATCATTCTTGATCGGGACCTATTTATGCCTCCACCATGCAATAAACTTCATATTTTTACTTTGTGCCTTGCTGGGATCCCTTACCCTGGCCCAATTTTGGGTAAGACCAAGGTGTGGTGCCTTGGTCCTCACCAGGACCACAACGCCATGCCCTAGTCCTCCCTAATTAGGGCCTAATTTGGACCCCTAAACCCATCTCAAATTTCAGCGAGAAAACTTGCTCTATGTCAGCCTATGTCAGAAAATTAATAAGTTTGATGCAAGGCAAGTATATAAGGAGGTCTTCCACTCTCATTTGGCATAACACGATAGTGATCATAAGGCAAGGAAACAACATTCAAGCAATCAAGCATTCAAGCATTCAAGCATTCATCATCAAGCATTTCTAAAGGTCTCCAAGGCTGCATATTCTTCATCCATCCATTGTGGAGCAACATTACATTATTCATTTGCAAGCATGTGTGTGTTAGGTGTTCATGCCATTTCATACAACATATGTGATTATATTCAAGAGGCAAAGCATTCCATTCATTGCAAATCTGAAGGTATACCTTTCCATTATTTATTTCAAGTATTTGCAATATTTCATTCAAGGTTGATTCCTCAACTGGGGTTTGACCAAAGGCAAAAGTCTCTATTCCCAGCCTTTTCTCCCTTCTTTCTGTGTGTAGGAAATAGGTACGTGGTTGTTCTTATGGAATTAAGTTTTATTTGCAGAGATGGAAAACCCTTTTCGACACGTAGAAAATTCGGAGGACCAAGAGGCAGTGTCATGGTCCCTGCTTTTTCAAGACATTTTTGCAAGGCAAATTCAAATCAACTCATATTACTTAGATCTAGGTGCACGTCAAAATATCGAACCTAGAGCTCATTATTTTCTTAGATTTGTATTCAATTTTGACACTTTACCCTAAATCAACATTTCAACTTACAGAAGAGGGAAAACCACATCATAATCAATCAATCCACTTAGTATTCAGTCCTTATCTGATTTGTGACTGAATCTAGTGGATTCCTCCCCTCTTTTGAATGTAAAGGGATTCCTCCCCAAAGCAAAAATTGATTTGGTGATTTCTCCTACTATGTTGCAAATTGCCAAATCAAAATTTCCCCTTTACATTTTGGTGAACCCGACTCTTTACACCATTAATTCTGATTTTTGTTTTCAAATCTAAGTGTATGCAATTTAAAATTCAATTTTTTATTGACAAGTTTGATTTCCTTGAAAATTTTAAAAATTTAGACGTTAATTTCACTAAAACCCTAATTTTTTAATTCAAAATTAAGCTTGTCAATTGCTTAATTTGGATTAATTATTTCAGATCTGAGTGTTTTTCAATTTCAAAATTCAAATTTTCATCTACAAGACAAATTTAACAATTAAATTTTAAAATTAAGTGGTTAATTTCAAAAACCCTAATTTTAAATATTTTTAAAATTGAGCTTGTGGGTTTTTTAAATTTTGAATTCCCTCTTCAAATTTGGTTGCTAATTTCAATTCAAAATCAAAATTGCAATCTTGGATCAAATTTTAATTTTAAATTTTAATTTTAAAATTAATTGGTTAATTAAACAAACCCTAATTTTTAAATTTAAATTAATTTTGTGCATTTCCCAATTTCCAGATCTCAATCTTTTTTTTTTGGCAAAAGGCTAAAAATCTGTATATATTTATCTTAATATTAAAAGAGAATTTACAAAATAGGAAAAAAAATTGGCTCTAAAATGCCATGAAAAGAATTTTGCATCCCCAAATTACTGATCAGACCTAATTAAACCTTCTAAAACTTCCTCAAGGTAAGATGGAAAATAAACTATCTGAGCCAAAGATAAAGTAGCTCATGAGATACATCTTTACAAATTTTAAAACTACCCAAAACATTCTAAAACTTGACCAAAATGACCCACATTGGGAGATGAATGGTCTTGCCATTGTATGTACAAAAATTCAAATTACTCCACCATGACCCCTGATAGTTGCAACTAAAAAACCACATTATTCTTCCATGGCCACTAAAACTACATTAGTTTCATCATGTCTTCCCACTACCACGTTTTCCCCATGCTCAACTACCCGATTTTGACCCACTGCAATAGCATGCACCTCATAGCAAGAAATGTTGGGGAGATAGTCCACTAACATGGGCTTGTCTTTACCAAAAAAACATAACCAATTAATTGCTAATCTGCTCTGTAGAGATGAATCCTGTAGAAGCTAAAAATTTGTCCCAAATTATCATCTATAGCATGCCTGTGATTGGCATTTCTCATTCTTAAACTTGGAGCTTGACCCTATATTTATGCGATAAAAACTCCATGTGTATGAATCTACAAACCTCACACACAACAAACTATTATTTCTCCTTCCTCTAGGGACGACAAGCTCTGGATATTGGTGAAATGTTTCTCTGCAACTAAATTGCCTTGCAAACACTAAACTCAGAATGGGGAGAATGCAAATGCAAAGCAGATGGAATATCATGAGAAGATAACTTCCAATGGGCTGGACAAGTAATGAAAACCTGCATTCAATAGACACAATAATTAATATAAAATATGTCCTTTATTGTGGAATGAAAGTCTTCCTTTGTGCCACGCGCACTTCTGAGCATGCCATAAGATGGGTTCAATATTTCCCAAATTCTTCACAGTTGCAATTTCAATTTGATTTTTCACCTTGCACATTTGGAAGATCCTTCATTTAAACTATTGATGCCACTTTCTATCATGATTGTAATGTGCTTGAAGAATTGATGTGTGTCTCAATTTGAATTAGACTTGCCAAGTCTGGGTAGTTTAGGAGATTGGATTTTTTTCTAAAATGTCAATTTCCTTCATATCCCCCCCCCATATTTGCTAGATAGTCGGCAAGCTTATTCCCCTCCCTATAAGCCTATAAGTGTGAGTCAGCATGTAACATTCAAATGAATCAATAATTTCCCATGCTTGTTGAAGGATGTATTTAATGTGCCAATTACAACTTTTCCTATTTTTGCATGCATTAATTATAATTAATAAGTCCCCTTCTATATGTAGTTTCCTTAAGCCCATCTTTTTTAGCCATTGGTAGACCTTGTAGTAATGCATGGGACTTAGTGACATTGTTTGTTTCATGCCAAAGAGAGATTGTTTTCCCTGCTAGTAGCACACCAGATTGATCCCTAATGCATATCCATACCCTGGATGCCTCTGGATTTCCTCTTGACACTCCATCAAAGTTCATTTTAACAAATTGAGTTAATGGAGGATGCCATTTGATTAGACTTCTATCAATTTTGTTCTTAAAAGGAAGATGTTGGCTGCTAGTGAATGGTAATAAAATTGAAGGGGAAGGCCAATTTTTCATAGTGTGATCATCCCATGAAGTAAATGAAGAACTGTAGTTCTTGTGCTTTTGAACATATGAACTAGCCACTTCAGAGATAGACTTTTCAATTATTTTTTGCACTCTCTCAATGGGAATAACTTCATTTATAAAGATATGCTTATTTCTTTCCCAACATGTGGACCATATGACCATGACTGGTGTGATCCTCCATATGCATTCATTTAATGTTGTTTTGAATAGAATAGGCCATGATTGAAAACAATCCCAAAGCGAGATAGTTAAAGGTGTGAAAAGGTTGATTTTGCCATTGGCAAAATCAACCTTGCATTGCAAAAGGACAGTGGATGAAAAGATTTCAAATTCACTTTCACACAGCACACATTTGAAGTTGTCAGCAATATTAAGTTTCACCAATTTGTCACTAGTGAGGATTCTCTTTCAAAGCACAAGCCAAGCAAAGTTGACTACCTTAGGTATGATCATACTATTCCAACAAATTGAATAAGCCCTATGGGAAGGTTGCCTATTCTATGTACTCTAAATAGCTGTGTATCCTTGTTTTACTGAGTAGATCTCATTTCAATTCAAATTTTAAAATTAAGAGGTTCTTTTTAAAAGGCCCTAATTTTAAATTTAAATCTTTTGTGGACAATTTCAAATTTAAATTTTAAAATTAAGTGGTTAATTAAAAGAGCCCTAATTTTTAAATTTAAATTAATTCTCAAATTCCAACATTTCAATTTTCAATTTTAAAATTAAGAGGTTATTTTCACTAGGCCCTAATTTTTTAATTCAATCTCTTTTGGATAATTTAATTTTAAATTAAGAGGTTATTATTACATAATCGTAATTTTAAATTTCAATTTCCTGGGAGGTTGCATTATTGCTCTTTATTCTTTCATTCAATTTTTTCATTTAATTGAATAATCATTTTTCTAAAATTTTGCATTATTCAATTATTTTGCAAGTTTCAAATTTTAAATTCAAATTTCAAATTTCCAATTTTCCCCCCTTTATTCAATTTTCCATGCATGTGTGAGGTGGACAGTATTATGATTAAATGATATATGAGTTTTTTGTTTGATCATAAGTGCATATGGAGTTCTTATCTTATTTTGCTAATTCAATTTTGAGCTACATTAAAGATGTTAATAATGTTCCCTTTCGTGCATATGATGATAATTTAGTTCTCCCTTTCATTCATAGATATGATTTACCCTCTCTCAAAATTGATCTCATTAATGAGGGAACATTAGTGCAAAAAGGGAATATGGACAGTTCTTTCAAAGATCTCCCTCTTAAAGATGAATCTTTGGAGAATTGTGTTCCTTCTTCTCCTAAAAAGTACCTCCCTCATAAGGATTTTTTGGTCCAAGAGGATGATATTATGGCTATTTATCCTAGTGATACCATACCTTATTTTCATGATCTTCCCCCTAGAGATGAAGCATTCATTACATATTATAGTCCCTTTCCTAATGTTTGTCTTAATCACAAAGATACCTTAGAGAAAGAAGATGATCCTATTTCTCATCATTATAATGTTTCCAATTCTCTCTCTCCCAAAAATGCAGAGCCTAACAAAGATCAAATCAATGTCATTCATATTGCTAAGAAACCAAAAAAAAATCTTGATTATCATGTAGTGCCTTACACATATAATAATGAGGTGTTTTCTTTGGAAACCGATGTGAACATGCAAAAAGAAAGCACAATATGCTTTCTTAGTTCCTACAATCATTTCTCCATTTCAAACAAATACACCATCTCCTATTAAAGAAGTTCCTAAAGAAGAACTCTTAGAGGATGATTGGGGGTCCTTAGATTTCACACCTTTTTTTCTGTAGAAAATCCAAGATGTCTGAATTTGATACTAAATATTTTTCTCCTAACACATGTCTAGAAATTTATTGGGCCTCTTTAAAGTGAACCCTCTCTTGATCCTATACATGAATACAATGGACAAATTTTAGGACGTGTGCAACAAAGTCTCGAAAGTCATGAGAAATCACACTTTTCTAATGAAAAGATAGGTTTACAACCTCTTCCTTTGTCAACATCCCCTTCTCTATTGTCTAGTAAATCCACATCTTCTCATTCCAATATGGTGTTACAACAAGAAAATGTTTTGTCTGATCTTCTCCATCCAATTTAATCTCTCTTCTTTGGCCTAAAAGTATCAGGAAATGTAGATAACATCTTGAAAATTCTTCTTTTTGCAAGTTTTATCAAATTCATGGCCATTCTACTAATGAGTGTCAAAATTTGAAAACAAAAAAATAACATAATATTGATTTAGGTGTCATAAAAATAACATCTGACAATGAATGGCATATTTCTCATAATCATTTCAAATAACATTAAAGTACCTATTATGTTGCTCCTCACTATGTGATAGTGTTCGCTTACCTATTGGGGGCTCATTGTCATTCATGGTGGTACAATTTCAGGTGCAATCATACTTAGTGAGCCACATAATAGTCTATTTATTCTTGTCTCTATGCTTGGGGGGCAAGAATATTATTTTTTCCTTTTTCTAAGGTTTCACTATTTTCTTCTAAGGTTTCACTATTTTCTTTATGGATTGCATTATTCATAACTTGGTGTCCTTTCTTGCATGGAATTGTCCTTCATGCGAGCACATGTTTGTTCCTTGTTTAGGACCTATTCCTTGCTTGAAATGGTACATCTTTTATGAATGATTTCTCCTTAGAGAAGTTTTGTGATCCTTCTTCTATCACTCTCTTTCTCTTTGAATATTACCTCTTCTTTTATGTTGCATTAATAATAACTTGATGTCCTTTCTTGCATGGAATTATCTGTTAGGATAACCGGTGGACAACTGAGAGGGAGGGTGAATCAGTTGTCAACATATTATGAAAATTTAAGCACACAAAACATTTTACCAGAATAACAGATATATCAATTAAGCACAAACATATATCATAAACCAAATACCATGCATCCACAACACATAACACCAAGATTTGTACATGAAAAACCCAGTAAAAGGAAAAACCATAGTGGCAAGCCTACCCATAGTCAGATGATACTTATGCAGCAAGCATGTGATTACAATAAGGGGCCTGCACATGCAGGAAGGCCAACAGCCTAAAGTGCACTACTCATCACAAAGGATCCTCACTGACTACAAAAGATCTTCAGACTACAAGCCAGAAATAAGAATGAGCTGCAAGAATAACATCTCCTATGCCTGAGCACAGTTTCAGTTAAGCTCAATACCAGAGGTCTTAAAACTCTTACTCAAAACCAATTCGATCACCTATGATCGACCAAAACCTTTGCATATGATTATAAATTTATTGGCACATAGATAATCCCATAACCCATGATCGATGATCTATAAAGAGATCTTACATCATATTTATACAAACTCGGGACCTAAACAATTAAGTTGTCCACCTAAAAGATAATAAAAATAAATCCATTACATAAACCCGCAAACCAATGATAATCCAAGTCGGCCTAATATCGAAACAACATTAACCAAACAATAAATCCAACTGATAACACATCGGGAGCATTCACCAACATGTTACATAAACCGGTCCATAACCTAGGAGAGTAGAATCTGACCTAAAATAG